>NW_018236428.1:108911-166277 GCF_001263595.1 Phalaenopsis equestris | reverse complement strand
ACAATCCTGTTGTACAATCTAAGCCCTAACTTGCCTTAGGATTCTGAGGTTGTCGTTTGTCATGACCTAAATCCTCACATCTTCAAGGTTATTTGTGCTGATTGCTTCACACAAATGTAAATCCTAATAAATAAAAAAATTTGCAGGATTAAACATCTAAATGATTTCTCCTAAATTGAAGCCAAATAGTAGGATAGCTTAGGAAGTCACCGAAGTTCTCCTTCGGATCCGTGGCATCCTCTAGTGTTCCCTTTTTTGGACTCCAAAAAAAATGTTCCAAATTTGAACTAATCCCCTTTCACACTTCTTAGTCCGATATATTTGAAATGTCCTTACCATTTGATTTCCTTGAAGGTAATTTTCCTTGACTTTTATCGAGAGTATTCGTAGGTAACTTCAGTTATCTATGATGTAATTAACTATAGGGGCTTGCCCTTTTAGGAAGCTTTTCCCGAACCCAGCATAATATAAACCCTATTTAACTCCTTATATTAAATAGGGGAACTTGTCGGCCAATACATTGGTTTTGCAGACCAAACGGACGTCATAACTTTCTTTAGTGTATTTGATCGAGCCTCACCCTCAACTCTTGTGTTTATCCTTCGGGATAGATACAAGATTTGAGGTAAAACGCTCTTTCATCTAAACTATGAAAATTATGGGGTCAGTTTGACTTCATCTTTTTCGAAATTAAAATTTGTAAAACGTCCTTCAGAAGCGGGCAACGGGATTTCAATTCCGATGACCGACAGCTTCTTACGGACAAACCCCACACAAAAAATAGTGCCGACAGGGCTTCTCCTTCTTTCACTGTGGTGAAGGTGTGGGTGAATTTAATTTGAGTTTGATGGACTGTGGAGGTGTGTTGAGCTCTGTCCTGGTTTTTTACAGAAGTTTTAGCTCAAAATTGAGCTTCTACAGTGCAAATCAGTGGGGAAAAGTTGTTGGCTTGAGCTGAGGAGGTCTCAAAGAGTCTCTGGGAGCAATTTGGAGGGGTCTCTTTGAGAAATTTTCAGCACTCCCTCCATGGACGTGGAGGCGGCCTTTTTATAAAAATGGCTTAAGGCTTGCTGCCATGGCCAATGAGGAGGTGAAGAGTGATGCTTAGGCGGAGAGCAAAGAGAGTTTAACATTTAATTTGGATGGTGGCCTCTTGGTTCGAAATGGGTTTGATTCCATGGGGGTGGCTCATGGTCTTGGTGTTTTTCGACTGCTAGGTTGGCCGGTCAGGCCAAAGAAGGTGGCCAGAGGGCTCAGGGACCTCAGAGGAATCTGTCACAGCAATTAAATGGGTTTGGGCTTTGTTTTGGCAAAAAGATCTAAAGCTTAAGCAAATATGGAATGAAATCCCTTAATTTAGGGGACCTTTGGTCCATGGCTTAGCTTAGGTGATTTTATGGAGTTTAGACTAGTCACTAGGGTCCAACTAATGGTTGTGGAGTTATTAATTTGGTGGCTTTTGAGTGGTTAGGCTAACTTTAGTGCATGGGTCCAATGTGTGTTCAAATGACCAAAACTTAGGTTTGGGCTAGGCTAACCATGAGCTTGAGCCCAATTGATTGATCAA
This sequence comes from Phalaenopsis equestris, assembly GCF_001263595.1. NCBI lineage: Eukaryota > Viridiplantae > Streptophyta > Magnoliopsida > Asparagales > Orchidaceae > Phalaenopsis > Phalaenopsis equestris. The sequence goes on along the minus strand of NW_018236428.1, from coordinate 164,710 downwards.
CATTGTGTAGATGATTTTAATGAAGATTTTTTTTTTTTTGTGAAGGATTGAAATGATTTTGAGTTCAATTGGAGGGTAAAATTGGAGGATTTTTGAAATTGAGTCAATTTGGGCATTTTGGGCTAGACTTGGGTCTAGATTAGGCTAGGCTTGGGCTAAGTCCAAATTGATTATTGAGAATGGTCAATAGGAATGTGATGAAGAGTTTTCAACATGAATTGGGTGCCAATTTTGGGTTTATGGCAATCATTTTGGTGAAATTTGGAGGCATAGCCAATTTGGGGCAAAATTTAGGGCTTTTGACTTAGGTTGAAATTAAATGAAATTGAGGCTTCACAAAGGCCAATTGAAGGTCAAGTTTGATGTTTAGGAATGTTATGAAGATTTTTCAACACAAATTGTGGCAAATTGAGTGGGCTATGGGCTTAATTAGGTGAGATTAGCTCATGTGGCCAAAATTGGGGGTTTTAATTTGCATCAAAATTGAGCTCAAAGCATGGGCCAATTGAGCTTGGATTTGATTTAAATTGGTCACATGGAAGGTGAATTTAAGTTTAGTATTGAAATTGGGGGAAATTGGGACCAATTTAGTGGACATTTGAGGTGGATTTGAGGAGATTAGGCCTTTAAAGGCAATTTTAGGATTTTAGTCAAAATGATCAAAATAGCTAAATTGAGTCATGTGGTAGTTGAGAAAATTGACATTGGGAATATTTTGGAATTTTTTTGAATTTTTTGGGATTTTTTGGAATTTTTGGCTAAGGAGGGGCATTTTGGAAATTTGGCAATTTTTGGTGATTCTGGGTAATTTGGGTGTTTTCAAAAGGTTTGAAATGATTTTTGAACAAATTTGGATATTTTGGGTAAATTTGAGAGTTTTGGCCAAATTTGGGGTCTCAAGGGTATCTAGGTAATTTGGGGGAGTTTAGAGGCAAAATGCTAAGTTGGGCATTTTGGTAAAATTTGGGTGCTAACGACCATAAATAAGCCATGGACTAATGGAAATCCCATTTTGGATCCTCTATGTACTGGTCTTTGCTAAACCCTAGCCTGGGGTCAGTGGGTTTAGGGGACCATCTACATGAGTATCCCAAAAGTATCAAGGGACCAAAGTCAAGAAATTTTGGTTTGTGCTTGCGAGTGGTTGTGAGTGAGGTAATTGCTGGTGAGTGCCTTAGCTCTAAACCAACACCCAGAGCCAACCCTAAAGTCCAACAGTCATATATGAACTCTTTTTTAGCTCCCTCATAGTGACCCCACCTACTAAGTGCTAGAGGTTAGGACCAATATGTAGAACTTCAAGTTGAGTAAAGAAGAGTTTAGAATTTCTAATGATGATGGTTCCTTTTCTAATTTTTTCTAGGAATAGTCATTTCTAGGAATAGTCAACAGGAGGTAGTCCTATGGCTAGACCTTAGGCTACTAAAGAGGAACACTAGACCTCAACCAAAAATGAGGTCAACACATCAGTGAAAATGTTGAGAGAAGCCTTCTGCTTAACGAATATTTCCTGATAATCAATGACAGTAAGAAGCTTATTTCGGGCATTGATTAGATCCTTTTCCTAAGCAAGTCCATTTTGGATTTTCCTCTCAAGATGCTCCACTTCTTCTTCAGCAATTTTTACAGCAATAAAAATATTACCAAAAACCTCCCAATTTCACCTTCTAAGAGCTTTGCCAGTCCTGATTTGGAGAATACATAGTTTGATCAGAGGGTCATGATCAGACACCCCACACCAATTAGAAGTAACAATTTGATTGAAGTATTCATGGGCAAACCACATATTAATATATCTGAAAGATGAAGGATGCCCAGTATTGCACTGAGAAGTGATGGAAACCAGTAAAGGTCTATGGTCAGACCCAGCTAGACTAAGGTGAGTAACATATGTCATCAGAAATTGGGAATACCAGAGATCATTAAGCAAAATTCTATCTAATCTTTCCCAAATGTTACCTCTCTTCCAAGTGAAAGCAAGACCATTAAATCCCAGATCAAATAAGCCTGCATTGTGAATATTATTAGTGAAAGTAGTCATCTTTGAGAGGTTTGGGGATCTGCCTCCATATTTCTCAGTAGAGGATGAAATACAGTTGAAATCTCCACCCACCAGCCAAAGGGAGTTTATATGTGTGCTGATATTATGAATGCCCTCCTATAATTCTTTTCTATCTTCCCTCTTGCATCCTACATAAATGAAGGAAGCCTGCCCCATTTGTCCATTGATCAGAAAGGAGATGTGCACAAACTGGTAATGATCCACCAAGACCAGTCAAGTGATTTCCTTTCTACAAAAAACCAAAATCTTATTTTTCTTATTGGCATAATGAGTAAAACCAATAAACTTATTGATAATTCTTTGAGAATACTTATGAACCATGGGTTCAAAGATAATAATGCACCAAAGCTGAAATTTTTTATTCAAATATAAAATTCTTTTAAGAGAAAAGGGGTGGGCAATACCCCTAATATTCCAGCATAAGATGTTAATCATTTTGGGGGGAGGGATGAAGTGAGGGTTGTGATCTAGATCTGGTTTTCCCTCTAGTAGTCTTAGGGGAAGACCCAGCTATTCCCTTGGAGCCACTTCCATGTATCACAATAGGTGTTCCTTGCTGTAGTTTTTTGGTGTTCAATAGCTTGTCCTTTTTATTTTTGGCAGTGTGAATTTTCCAGTTCTCCTCCAAAGTATTCTGCAGTTTAATCAGTGTTTCAGTCTCAAGAACTGTTGGTGTGGGGCAGCCCTCAGACTCAGCCTTAGTTTCACTAGAGGTCACGAGTTCAGTAGAAGGTGAGGAAACAATCTCCACATCAACAACTTCCTTCCTCATATATATATTTATACACACACACACACACACACACACACACACACACACACACACTCACACACACACACACACACACACACACACACACAGATATATATATATATATATTTATATATATATATTAAATTAAAATAAATTATTTTCCAAGAGACTGACAGAATTCTAATTGGCAACCGACACCTCCTTGAGGCCTCATCTGATTCGGTTTTTGTGAGCGAGGAGCGAGTAGATATTTTTCCTTTACATATTAATGCACTATTTTCATTGGAAAATGTCCCATGGAGTGTTTACTCTAGCTTTTCCCCCTCTGAATCTGATTTTGATGAGACTATTAGGTTTCTAACCAATGGGGAAGGATTGTGGAAGGTGAGAAATGACCATAAGGTCAATTTTTATTCATCCAAACTCAATGCACCTTCCAAAACTTCACATTACTTCATCGCAGCCAAGCTCATTCCTTCTACCAATCTGAGTGAGGTAACACAAGAGAGAGTTACTCTCAACAACTGTATTCAAACTATGAAAACTATAGACATTGGTTCTATTATTTATCATTCTAACATGAATGTTGCTAAGGGGGATCTACTTTAGGGTTAGGACACACATCTACTATTTTTGCCTTTTGTCAGCAGATTGATGTTGGGTTTGAGATATGGAAGGAGCTACTTCATTCATTAAAGCCCATTAGTAAGGCAACCATGAGTATATATGATAAACATGTTATTTTTTGGCACAGATTGAGTTCTTCTCTGGCTCTTTCTTCTTCTTGGTCTTCTACTTCATATTCTCAATCTCGATGTCCCATGAGCATAGCCTCAATGTATGAGCACCTGAAGATCATTGAGGATGATGTTGCCATTACTCAAAACTTAGTGTATGATAATGCAGACTATTTGACACACTTGGATTAGCAAAACAAACTTCAAAGCTATCATGAAGCTTGTGTTTATGCTGCTCAAATAGAAATGTATAGATATAATCAATGGATTGGGGGTGACAAAATAGTGGAGTTTCCTGCATATCCTCCTTACCAGTTATATAAGTAGAGCGGGGCAATGGAGGAGTATTCAAAGGAGGAAGCTGATGCCAAAGTTGGTGATGATGTTCTTGTTGATGTTGAGGATGAGTAGATTTTTATTTTGAAGTGATGTACTGGTGTCTGTATTTTTCCTTGCTGCTGTATTAATGTATTTAATTTTTATTCCATTGTACTGGGCATTCTCTTTTACTGCTGATATTATGGATGCATTGTAGTATTTTTTTGATGTTTTTGAATTTATGTGAACTTATCTGTTGTAATATAGTAGTTCTTTTTAATGCAACTTTTATGTTAAACATATTGAATTGAGATTCACTTGTTGCTACACATGTGTCTTTTCATTTTACACTTGTATATCTTTTTCTAATAGACTCATGTGATAGAAAGTAATTTAGTTTTATTTTCTCCCTGCTTATATTTCTATTATGAATATTATAAATGCTAAAAAAATAAGTTTTATTTGGGGGGTGATGGGAGAAAAATTTTAATAGCTTAACTATATTTGTCTTCATTAACATGCATTAAAAATTATTATGCTCTTAAAAGGATTTGAAGTATGTGGTTTTAACTTTATACTACTTCAATTTGGATTTAGGAATGACATTGTAGATTTATTTGAAATTCTATGTGAGTAAGACTATTCTAGAGTTAAGATATCTTGTAGAAAACATGTAGAGAAATGATTTTACTATTTGTTATTGAAAATAGTTGTATATTTGAAAATCTAGAAATCCTTAGATTTTCATTTCACAAGAATTGAGCCTCTATTAAAAATGTATTTCAACTAAAACTTTCAATTTTTAAAAATTGTTAAAAGTGAAGGACAGTGATAGATTTTACCTTGAGGAGATAACAATGAAATTCAAAATTATTAAAAGTTTATCCCAATATAGTAATCCTTCTATAGATGTGTTAAGGATTGAAAAGGATCCTAAAGTAAAGAAAGAAAAAATTAAAAAAAAGGGAGAAGAGAAAAATCAAATTTAAGGGAGGAGAAGCTAGAAAAGAAGCCTATTTAAAAACTAGTTTCACTTGAATCTCTTAAAAGCAAAAGACTTTATTACAATCCTAACCTTGTTTATATATTAAGAAGTATTAGTCAATCCTTATAAATAGAGTGCTTTGATTACATTTTCTATACTTCATAAGGGTCCTATGTTTGACAAATATTAATGATTTTTGAAGTAGATAGAAAATCAGAATTTTAAAGTTGAATACAAGGTTTTCTTAAATACAAGGTTTTCTTATACCTCAAGGTTTTCTTATACCTTAGTTCTAGGCTAATTTATTAGAATTTTTCTTAAGTTAAACTATGATATTCCTGAGGCAAAATTGCTGATAATTTTAATGAAACTTACTTCCTTAAATTAATAAAATTAATTTTAAAAATGTTTAAAATTAATTTTAAAAATGTAAAAATGTTAGTGTTACTTGAGAACAAGTAACATTTAAGTTTGGGAGATTTTGATATGTCCTAAAACATGCTTAATTTTCTTTGTATTTTTCACCTGTTTATAAATAAAATTGGACTTTAAATAAAGATATTTTTTATTTTTCTTACAGGTACAATAGGTAGGACATATGAAGTGAAGCAAAGCTAAAATGGAGCAAAGCAAAGGCAAAATGAGGCATAATGGAACTAGCAGACTAGTGCCAAGGCGCTCCACCTAAGGGCTTTGGTGCCAACTTACTGGTGCCTAGACTCCAGCTTACTTGGCGTTTATGCGCTAGTGCCTCCCAAGCAACCCGAGAAAGTGGTGCCTAGGCACCACAGACTGGGCGCCAGGACATTGATACCTTGCAAAACAGATCCTACTGTTATCAGCATGATGAGGGGAGTTATTTGATTGATTTTAACACTTAGATAAGGGACTCTTGGCAATTCTAAAGCCTGGGGAAGTAGAGGAAGGGAGAGGAGTCGTAGGAAGATCTAGGGTTTGGTATTTTTCACTTTTTTTTGAGAGATTGGTTAGGGAGTTTGAGCAAAAGCTGTAAGGGGATCATCTTAGCCTTGTAGAGAGTACTTGGATACATTGTTGAAAGAAATTTTCATCTCTTTTTAGAGGAGAAAAGCTAAGTATCATGTTACCATTTATCTTGTACTTGTTGTAAACACAAATTTAGTTTATTTGCTTTGTTAAATGATGAAGATTTCTATAGTCTTCTTGATGCTTTGTGAGTAGATTTCCTATACCTTTGTAGAATGCTTTTAGATATGGTTTTTAATATAACTGTGATGAGTTTTATTCTATGCTTCATTTATATTTCATACTAGTCATATGAATTGTTAAAATTCAATGTGATCCATTAAGACTCAAGAGATCAGTAGAAGAACAACTAGAGTATTCACATTGTTCTATAAGCTATAATGAAAGTAGACCATAATTAATGAACATAGATAGGGAAATACACTTTCATGGGTTCAATCTATGCTTTAGGGAGCCGATCAAGTTTTCTGGTTTCATTTCCAAGGCTTGCATAATTGTGATAATCGATGGGGTGGATCAATTATAAAGTAATGGGGGCAGTGCATGATGGGGACACTTCCTAAGAAGTTCCTTGAATCGTTTTCAAGTTTCAAAAATGGACTCATCTTCATGCTAGTAAAATGAAGTGATATGATTCCTAAGTTTAGCCATTTTTTAAGGTGGAAAATATTTAGCTAAGAATTTTTGGGATTTCACTCCACGTTCCAATTGATCCAAGTGCTAATGAGTTTAATCACATTTTAAATTTGTCCCTTAAGAAGAAAGGGAAAAGCCTTAGCCTAACAACATCATTGGAAACATCATTAAAGCGAAACAAGGCGCAAGGTTTTAAAAAACTTACTAAATGTTAGTTTGGATCTTTTGATGAGGTTACCCCAAACTAGTTGTTCTACACTATTCAGATGACATTAGGATTTGATTTGAATGTGTTGGCTTCTACGGTAGGGGTTAAAATACTCAAATTAATTTCATCTGTTGTAGGGTTAGCATAGTCTCTAAAGGGTCTGTGTCCATTTATATGTTCATAGATTGGCTCACGAATCTCTGGGTTATTTTATGGGTTGTTCGCCATCTCTCCTATGAGTTGTTAAAATTTTGTTTGTTTCTAATTTTTCTAATAGTTCTCTCTAGCTTAGAATGGTATGGTTCAAGTCCTGTAGGTTCTAAACTATGCATATACGAACCACATATCCTTAATCCTAAAAGTTCACACATAATCAAACAAAAATATTTTTGGTTTTTCTTGGTTTTTCAAAAATAATAAAATAATTAAACACAAATAGTTAACACTACAATTTTTCAAGTTTAAGACATTGAAGTTCAACTAATTTTTTTCTAAGTCAAATCATTGTTGTTCACCAACAACGATGCCAAAAACTTGATATCACTTTCAGGTGCTGCATCACATGAAGTGATCTTGCAAGTGCATGCTTCATATCAATAATATTATATTTTAGATTCTGAAATGTCAATCCCACAAGGACCGAGATAATTATTTTTTGTAAAGATCTAGTCTGTTAGTTTTAGTTCTAGCCTAAAAGGTTAAAAAATGTTAAAGTCTAAAAGCTAGCAATTGTGTTACAATAAACAACAAATTTAAATCCTACACAAGTAATATTAATTTTAACAATTCAATTTGGAAACAATTTGGATTGAAAGATATCAAATACTTAAGAGGCTCTTCCTTGTAATGAGTTAAGTGAATTACATGGAATCCAAAGTTGTAAGTACTAAAAGACTAGTGACAAATAGGAGTAACAATCTTTTTGACCCTCTCCGAGTGCATAAAAAATCTTGGATAGAAATGACTTTAATTCCTTAAACTATACCTTTAAAGCGTATTTTCCTAACATTTGCATCTCCCTACAAGGCATATCAATCTATACACCATAGTTTAATGTGATTAACATAATTGATTCTACCATAGACTCTCCCAAGACTTATGGTTCACAACAAGTTTTAACAATTCACTTGGCCAAGATGAAATGTACATTTAGTTCTTAAGGTTAATCTTCACCATTTCAAAATAAGAAACATATCACTTCACATTCCATTCATCCTTCCTAATCATCGCAAAAAAGAGTTAAATTTATACTCAAGAAGCATGATGAAATCAACGAATAATTGCATTGAATAAAAGAGAAATCCACTGATACTTAGTTACAACAAAAATACACAAATATGTACATAGAAATATTTAGCTATTTCTCCTTTACAATGACCAAAGATGACTCCAATCAACACTCCTCCTGATTCCCTTAGTCCTACCTGGAAGAACACCACTCCCTCGACATTTACAAGAAGAGCTATGGCTCTTCAAAGCAAGGAAAATCTCTAAGTAACTAACCAACATCAATCCCTTAACTCTTGCAATGCATGAATATTTATAGGCTCCAAAACTTAGCAACCATGATTCCCTTCCTTCAACATAAAATCCCCTAAGTCTATTCATTTCAACTCTAGCAACTACACAAATCAGCTGCTGACACCTAGGCATCAAGTTCTCAGTTCACTGAAGGATGAACAAGTTCCTAAGCACCCGAAATCTAGGCACCAGTGTTGCTACGTCTAGGAGCCCAACGGTTGGTGCCTAAGCGCCAACCTCTCAGGTTGGTATGGTAGAGACTAGCGCCTAGGTGCCAGTGTCACTATCCATCATTCAACTCCAAGTTCTCTACTAGTTTCCTCACTTCAATTATCTGTTGTACATGAAAGATAAACATAAAAATACATTTCATAAATTACAATTTCATCCATAAAAATGTATAAAAAAATTTCTAAATTCTAGTTAACTTTTTTCATACATCAGCTTTCAAAACGAAATGAAAACCAATCTTTGAAATAATCAATCATAAACTAAAATTCAAAGAAAACCAAATTTGATTCATTTTGACATCCATTTAAGACCCTTCGATGTGTGTTGAGAGGGATGATACTTAGAACATTTTGTTGGACTTTAGCCGCCACTTAGGTGAAAGATGATCGACAATTTTCTTGTTGAAAGACTCCAATCGTACCAAAGGAGCTCATTCACCGCATCGCGTGAGAAACTTGCTCAAATTGGCTCAATTGCTGATGGGTTTGTCTAGACGACCCCATATGATGAAACAGATTACACGAGCGCGTTCGAAATGTTAATTTTACTTAAGTAGGACACCCATATTGTTATGGTTTCGTGTATGGGTAAAACACACAAATTTATGTGTTAAAATAGAATTAAAGAAAGAAAGTTGAATAATAAAAAAAATATAAAATAATAATTAAATTTCCTATTTAAACCAGCGCCACCCTCACAGACCTCTTATCCACAAAAAAATTTTAAGTGCGGAGTCTGCACATATGGACTGCGGCTAAGATTGACAAAAGAAAAAATTAAATAAATAAACGAACCTCCACTGTATCACAGCATAGGTCCGTATGTGCGGACTCCACACGTAAAAATTTCTCCTTACCCACAAAGCCTTGATTGGTCCTAAGCATCGTTATTTTTTACAGAGAGCTGGCGCCAAATGCGCCAAAACCTAGAATAATGCAAACTTAAGTAAGCTGACACTAGAACTAGTGTCAGATGCGCCAGAATTGGCGCCAGATGGGCCAGAGATGACTTTTTGTGGATTAAGGCGGTTCAGGACAAATTTTGCACGAATTTTCAAAAGAACACTTGTTCTAAACACCCCTTGGAGTGATTCAATGCATCTAAACACTTTAGAAGATTTTTTATGAAGGGATATTTCTCTTGGATTAAAGCACATGTCTTTTGAATTCAAAAGAGTTGACTTTTGGATAAAATTTTGGAGGAAATTTTAATTTTTTTTGGTGGGAGGTGATACACCTAAAATATATAGTGTTTTTAGACACATTTTTTGACCTATTTTTGAGATATTGCACTTTAATGGAAGGTATTTTTGTATTTTTCTTTCAGATACAAGTAAAAATGAAAAAAAAATGCTTAAAGGAGTGAAAAAGGATCAAATTTGGAGCAAAAAGATGAAAAATTATGCAAAAGAATTTTGACGCCTAAGCGCCAGATCCAGCGCTTAAGCGCCAGATCCAGCGCTTAAGCGCTAGTTAAACAGAGAAGGTCGCGTTTAAGCATCGAGACCCCGCACTTAAGCGCCAGTGGCAGTTACTAGACGAGTAAAATCAATTTTCACAAATTTTGAAGAGGTTTTTTAGGCACCCATTGGCTTAATAGGTGATTGTAACCACCATAGATGAAAATTATCATGAAAGGATGAGACTCTTGGGAAAATACATCGAATCAATACACATTTTTAAGAGATTCCAAAGCACCTCTTGGAAAAACTATAAAAGAAAGAAGAGAGGACTTAGAAAAGAGTCCTGAAAATATTGGCAAATTTTGAAAGTTCTTCTCCGGGGAGTTAGTTTGGAGAGATTTTCATAAACCACTATCCTTTTTGTTATTTTGTTTTGAGTGATTGTAAAAGAGAAGAGATTCAAAGGAACTTCAAGAGTTTGGTGGAGGACTTGAGATAAATTTTTATCTTTTTGTTTTAGACTACTTTTGGTTTTAATCGAGACTTGTTGTTGGTTTAACAACAATTTCTTATTTTAAACTAAAGTGTTATTTTATTTTCTCCATGGATTATAAGTAGTTTTCTTTATCTTTCTTCTTAAAATGATAGTAATTATGTTTTGGATGGAAGTTGTGGAGAGTATTGATCTTTAATGTTGGAAGAAGTTGTGATAATTTAAATCCATGCACTTCATTTACTTCTTGATTTGTCTAATCCAGATGTTAAAATTTATTGTGAGAATGTAAGAACCAGACTAGTATTATCTCATTCAACAATTGGAAAAACTCACAAGAGGTTGTATGAATGAGAATGTAGTTCATATGATTGAGTGCAAATAAATAGAGAAATATTCATTGATGGGTGTAGAGTTAGAGGACTTTAAAGTGACAGGCTAAAGCCCCCAACTTAGTTTATTATTTTAGATTCTGATACGAGAATGTTAGCCCCCAGGTGGAGGGAATCGAGGGAACTCTAGAGTGAGAGCTAGTATCTTCCTTGCCTAGCCGGTCTTCAGAACTATTCAAACATTAAATTAACCAATATTCTTTATAGCATCTCTAGTAAGGGTAAAGATTATTATTACTCCTATTTGACACAACACAATTTGCATACTTCCACAACAGAATTCCTATACTTATTACTGATTCATGATAAGAAGAAAAATATTTTCATATTAAGTACTTTTCTTCTACAAAAACTTTAGTTGTTACTGTTTCGTTAAAATATCAAAAATACCAAAAATATTTAAATTTTAAATTCCAGCAAAAATCATTTTTAGTTTAAGTAATTATCTTTTTAAAAATAGAAAAACTTTCTAAAAAGTGCATATTACATAATCTTCCCTGTGGGTTCGATATTCAGGTCTTAATCAAAAAGTTTTATATTACTTGATAACGATACATATACTTGCGTAGTATCTCAATATAAATATATATAAGTTAAAAAGTTAAATTTTAATTTTTCTTTAGGATTTTGTTGCAAAATAAATTGCAAAATAAAGAAATATAAGTGAAAAAACCATCAGAACTATTGCTATACTGTACATAAGCATTAAGTCCTAGATCAGGAGGTAGCCTTTAATAAAAGAGAGGAAAGTTTAAGAAAAGGAGAGGTGGAAGTGGCATGTAAAGGGGGCGAAAGAGAGAAAGGAAGAGAGAGAGAGAGAAAGTCAAGGACTTGAAGATTTGCATCAAGGATTGTAAGAGGAGAAGGAATGTAAGAGATTTATTCTTCATTACACTTAAGAGAGAATTGAGAGTGCTTGTAAGGAGAGAAAGACTTGAAGAGAACTTCTAAGGATTTTCTTGGGAATGATTGTGAGATAAGTTGTGTCTTTTACTTCTTTTGTATTGTAAACTTATTTTTATTAATGAAATTTGTGTTTTGTCGTATCCTTCTCATGAATTGTGAGTAGTATTCTTTATCCTTCTATCTACTTTGAGATATGATTTTGTGAAGAATTGATTTTGTTTTATATGGTTTTATATATCAATAATTTGTGATGATTTGAACTCTGTTCTTCATTTACTTTTCGATCTGATCAATTGAAATGTTAAAATGTGTTGAGAAATATATATTTCGAAAGGGCTTTGATTTCTACAACATAGTAAAAATCACATTTGATTTCATGAGAGAGGATGTCATCCATTGAGTTGAGTGCAAATAAATAGGGAGATATACTTTGTTGGATGCAAAATTGAAGATTTTAATGTGATAGATGAAAACCTCCAATTTCGTTCAGTTAATTCGAAACGGATGCAAGATTGTTAGCCCTCAGGTGAGCGAGTAGTGGGAGCTATGGAGTGGCAGCCGGTATCCTCCCAACCTAACCAAAGAATTAAGAATGAAACTCTGGATTAGTCCATGTTCTTTATGCACTTGGAAGAGGGTAAAGAATATGATTGCTCATATTGATTGCTCATATTTGAATGATTGCTCATATTTGACACAAAACAATTTATATATGTATTTTCAAATGATTTTAATTTCTTTACAATCCATATATTCATTGTAAAAGGGAAGTATGCTTTCTTAAATTTAAACTTTTCGTCACAAAAACTTTATTTAGTTTTCGTAGTTGTTTCGTTATTTTACTTTTGAAAGTTTAGCAATTAGTTTAATTAACTTTGACTTTTTACTGCATCTTATTTAGCATTCACTTTATTATTTTATATTCAAATTTAGCACTTTACTTTTGTAGTTTAAAATTGTAATTTAGATTATAATCTTAAAAATTTACTAATAGGCATTTCCAACTTCCTTGTGAGATCGATATCTAGGACTCCATGAGAGTACTTTATTACTTGAGCGATACATATACTTGCTTTAATTTTAGGGGATTTGGCAGTTTAAGATTTTTAAAAGATAAAACTATTTTCATAAAAGTTATTTTTGTTGGGATTAATTTGCATATTTAATATTGTATCTGTCATGTGTAATTTATAATAATGAAAAATATTTGCAAAATTAACACACTAAATCCACCCCACATCAATGGGGTGGAATATATATATATATATATATATGTCATGGGTTCGATCTCTAGTTGAGATGGGTTCTCGAATAGGTAGACACATGACGTGGGCTCTCATCATGGAGTCTAGCGTATGGGAAATCGGTATTTGAGCCTCTGCCAAATACCAATTTCCTTTTACAATACACACACACACACACACACACACACACACACATACATATATGTCATGGTTTCGATCCTTAATGACGCTGAGTTCTCGAATATTTAGGCACATAGCGTAGGCTCTCATCATGGAGCTTAGCAGATGGGAAATCATTATTTGGGCCTCTATCAAATACCAATTTCCTTTTATAATATTTATTTATTTATTTATCTATATATGTATTTGCTTAGTATTTTGTGGAGCAAACCGCAAATAGTATGGCACTTGACATGTTTGTCTTCCAAAAGAAAATCGATTTTAGTGTTGGGAAGAGAGAAGGAAGGCGTTCTTATAAATATTTTTCATGTTTTAGGTGCTTTTGTTGAGATTCCTCAGCTGGGTATAATCAGATCAATCAATGATCATGTTAGTGGAGGAATTGCTCTACAGGAATACACTCGCCAGCAAAAGGGTATACAACAATGATCCTTTGAAGGAAATTTGTGACCAAATATGTTTTGCGTTTTCTTTTGTTTAAGGAAGGTTTAGAAACATGCATCTCATTTCTTACCTGTTTACATATCCAACGCCTAAAGTTCAATTTTTACACGCATACTTCCTTATCCTATGCATGAAATGGTGTATTTCACTTTTTTGGTAAGTTAAAATGATGGAATTTCTTTTACGATATTAAAGATTTGGGTGTTATATATGTAAATAGATTGGTATCTTTCGACACAGTTTAGAGCTTAAGCGAAATAAAACTCTATTATCTTAAGTACCATGACACAAAGCTTTTTTTCTCTAGAACTTTATTAACTAAGCCATCTGTTAATTTATTGACTTCCATAAGGACCACAACTTTTTGCACATTTGACTTGAGAAGGCTTTCTTTAAGAAAATAATAGCCGCTAGGATTACATTCTCTATTCATAAAACAGGGTAGAGTTGTAAGAAGTCTAAACACATCTCAAAAACTCCCTCCTCTCAAAAGCAGAATTTTCATCGGCCTACTGATTATTCTATCAAAGCTTATAGTTATAGTCCGATAAGGAACACGATGTTTTGTAGATTTATTTACAAACTTCTCGAGGACCCATGCCTAACATTCTATATTGGGGCATTTACATACACACCACCCAATTCCTAAGTATTTACATGTCTTACAACCTAAAGTTTGAATTATATGTCAAACTTCGGGGCGGCTGGTGCTATGAAATTTCTTAAATGTCATTCTTGAATTTTTTTGGTGATTAGAAGTATTCAAAGTATTGAAATGTGGAAGTTTTATATGAATCGTTGAACTAGTTTATAATTTTGAAGTGTTAATGACATGGGAGATGTTGTAAGACATCTTTTACTATATTCGTGCCAATAGAGTAGTGTTATACCTCATAACCTGAAGACTTTGTGAAGGTTTAAGACTAGTATTACTATTTACCAATAAATGGTTTAGAGTTTCCCTTTCATTCTTGGGTAGATGGTGGCTCTAGCCCAAAATTTGAATGACTTGTGGACCATTTGATTGGAAATCTTTTTGTCTGTGGTGCTAACTTTTATTGAATTGGGCTGCTGGTGGCTCTAATCATATGTTTAATTACATGCATTATGATTGAGAATTTTGGGTGTTACTATTTATATGCCCACTTGTCAGTCATTTTTGTTTGGGTTTCGAGTTACCCTCTCTTGATTGTATTATTGATAGCTTCTAATTAGTGTTATTTTATGCACATTAATGCTCTAGTTGCCTATGGACACCCCTCAAAATGGGTTATCATGGTTGATGGCCAGCAGCTGAACTCATCCCTAGCTTAGAGATACTTATATCACGTCCTAATTTTTTTTCATATATCGACCACCTAACTGCATATAAACATGCATGCTTATAATTTAATATACTTCACATCTAAGTTTTAAAATGTTCAATGTTTGCTCAATTCTCATATATTTGCACGTTTAATACCTAACCTCAAACTTTTTGGAATAACATCAGAGGCGTCAGGTTCACTCTGCTATTTTCTCATTTACTATACTTTATTATTTGCTCTTTTTAGATGTACGCCAATGCGATTCTTCTTTTAATTACTACATATTTGACATGTGAAATAGAAACCCTAGGGTAGAGGACACATGGCATATGCTTAGGTTGAAACCCTATGCCAACACGCTCACTTGACGAAACTTTTAGTAATTCTTAAAACCTTATAACAAAGTTCATTTAAATGAATCACAATAATGAAACAAAGATCATAGGATAAAGCGCTTGAAGCAAGATTTCTCTATTCCCTTCTCTTTTCACAGAACGAGGAAAAAGATACCAATCTATTTATATATATAACTGATATCAATCTCTTTTGAGGCATGATTTCTTAAAACTCTATTAGATTTTCCTTGGCCCAACTAGTCCAATAAGAGTTAATTGATACCAATCCAACAACAATGTATTAATAGTTAAGCATTTGATGAATTCATTCCAAACAGTTTGGGAGAAAGGACACTGAAAGAAGAGGTGAGCAGTAGATTCTTCTGTATGCTTACATAACCGACACTTATCGGGGCCCCTCAGCCCTTTTAATCTAAGAATATCATCAATAGGAAAAAAATTGTGAAATATTCTCCAACCCAGAAAATTTATATATCAAATTAAATTATTTTCATTTATAAACAAAACCAACACAAGAATCTCGAGGCAATTTGATAGCCCATGAAAAGAATGACATAAAAAAGTTGAACATACAAGAAAGCGACTTGCAAACCTCAGAAAAACTGATCATCTCACGCTAGAGAGTATTTGTCGAACCAATTCAGCGATACACACCTATAAGTCGTTCTCTGCTTGAGGGCACAAGGCTTCTCTACCGATAATAATTTCCTTGACAAAAATCATGGACAAATGACCGGCTCAGCTCATCCGACTGGCTAACATCAGTCGATGAACCCATCTCCTTGAATATCTCCAAGAATTCTCCCGATCACCGATACTTAAAGCGCCGATCGACAGATGGTTCCCGTCTATATGACTGATCGAAAACACTAATTGATTCATCTCTTTGGTCTCAACTGATCAAGCCAAAGAACGATAAGACCTTGGGCTCACAGGGTTTTATTTTCTAGAATAACTTGCACTCTCCTTCCCTAATAAAGCGGGGCTATAAATGTAATTTTTCTTTATTGGTCACCCTTTCCTATAAATATGGTGGTCATTTTATGTAGTAAAATTTTTTTGCATCTCCATTCTCTCATGTATTTTCTTACAAGAAGCAACTTTAGACTCTTCACACTCTTCATATACCTAAAACATTCAATTATATAAAATATGTCACAAGAGTCTAAAATTGTCTCATTTTTGCCCAGAGGGGCAAGTCGTTGTGCGCTCATCTTCTATCTTCATTCTCTATCTCATCATCTTTCTTTCATTTTCTCTTGGTTCAAATGCTCAAATCTCTTGGGTGTACCTAACGGACAAATTGAGGTTAACAATTTTTATATTAATCTTTATTTATTTTTTGTGAAGTGCGGACATTTGCTAATTCATGTGTGAGGTTAAGGTAAGAATGAGACAATGGAGAGGGAAAAACCAATTTTAAGGGACTGTGAATGGAGGTTGCAAGAGTATTAGTTTTTAGATTAAGGTTTTGGATCTCTTAATTATAAATATTAATTTTAGATGTGATATATTTTATATTTATACATACTAATTTTTAGATGTTAAATATTAAATTTCTATTTTTGTATCTCCACACCCAATCCTTTATTGTTCCACGTTGCTAATGGCTGTACCCGGAGTCCACCTGTCTGCAGCTCCACTCTTCCAGAAGTTTGTAGAACCTTCTTCCTCTACTGTCGCTCCATTCTCCCCCGATTTTATCGGTTGTGTTTTATCCAGTCCTAGGAATTGCTAAGAGGATCTAGCTCAAAATCAGAATACAAATCATCCCGAAGAAGAAGAAATGTTCGGGGTGGTTTTCCCCGACCGAAGCTTTCCAATGGACATCTCCGCCTTCTCCCAGATCGACCCACTCCACTGGCTCCTCGACATGAACACCTTCGTCGGTATGTCAAGACAGTATTTTCTCCTTCTACTCCAACCGCATCCCTAGCCCTAACCCTATCCCAAATTGCACTTTTTTTCCTACCGCAGGTGCAGCCTACTACGAGGTGAAAGATATGTGCATTTTCCTCCTCAACTCCGCCTTGCTGCCGCCTGAGAAGGCCCTTGCCGTCTACGTCCAAGCCCCTGGACAGCCTTTCCTATTCTGCGGGGCCGTCCACAACACCCGCCCCTCAGCTGTCCTCTCCCTCCCTTGGCCCCCCGCCCCTGCTGACATAGCCGACGCTGCGGCGGGAGCCATCCAGGTCGGCGGCGGAGCGGCCAAGATCGGAGTATCTGTTGAGGACCTTGCGGCGTTGCCTCCGATGGTAGACGCCGGCGCGGAGAAGAGGATCGAGCGGCTTGCATTGCGGGTTGGTGAGAATCTCTTCAATTTTATGCAGTCGTTCTGCGGTGTGGATGGTTCTCGGCTCGTGGTGCCTATGGATATACTGGACCGATGGTTTAAGAAATTCCAGGAGAGGGCTAAGCGGGATCCCACCTACCTCAAGGGCTTCGCATTGTGATTTGTGAGGTTGGGGGGTAAAGGTATGAGCTTTCTTACTCTTGGATTTGTGCTGAAAGAAGTTATTTATCCGTTGCCTTGAAAGAGAACTTGGCTTAGGGATTGTGATGCCCTGTGGTGGGTTTTAGGTCTAGCTGTTTGTTAAGGCTTATTTTTAATTTGGAAGAAAATTCACATTGAAAATTATCACCATCGCCAAAGCATTTTTCTGTTCTAATAAAATGTATGATTGTAGTTGTTAATCATTAGTAAATTCAGTTGCCCATTGTACTGGATATTTCCTATGTTTTTATGCTATTTGTTTTTTAAAACGATTCATAAGTTCTCTATTTTCATAGGGGGATTAGTCTTTAGGTGATAACAATATTGCATAGGGTAGCTTTAACTCTCGTCTAGGATGGTTTGAGTTAGAATTTCCTAACCAAAATTATCCTGCATGGGGTCTTTTTGATTAGCTACCGAGGAATAGCAAAAGTTTACTAAAGAAGTAAAAGATTAATACAAAATAAGAGGTTTGTATGAAGATCATTTTTTTTTTTGTATGACTCATTGTACTATCTCTTTACAAGTCTTTTATCACGGGAAAATACTTGATACTGCAATTTACATCTCGTCTTTATTCTTGAAGGACTGTAGAGTATGAAATTGAGTTACTACAACAACAACAACAACAAAACCTTTTTCCCACTAAGAAGGGGGGGGGGGGGGGGGGGGGGGCGTCGGCTACATGAATCATTTTTATCCATTGCGTCCTATTTAGTGTCATATTTTCATTTAATTCTAATAAATTAACATCATGTTTTATATAATATGCCCAAGTCTTCTTAGGTATACCACTGTCTTTCTTAACATAAGTCGAATCTAAATAATCTACTCTTCTAATCGGATCATCAAATGGTCGACGTATAATGTGACCAAACCATCTAAGACGACATCTAAGACGACCGACCTTCTCTAATTTTGTTCGTCACTGGAGCTACACCAACCCTATCACGGATATATTCATTTCGCATTATGTCTCTAAGTGTAAAGCCATTCATCCACCTATTCATTCTCATCTCGACAACACTGAGTTTTATGCTTCTCTTTTAAAGGCCAAAATTCAACACCATAGAGCATTGCAGGTCTCACCACCATTTTATAAAATTTTTCTTTCAGTCTAAGCGGTACTTTTTCATCACACAATATACCCGAAGCATTCCTCCACTTCAACCAACCAACTTAAATTCTACTAATAACATCCCCATCAATATCACCATCACTTTGAACAATAGACCCGAGATATCTAAAGAGAATACATCTTTTAATAATTTGATCACCCATATTTACATTTCTGTCATTAGAGCTAGTACAACTAAAATTACATTCCATGTATTCAATTTTTGTTCTACTCAAACGAAGGCCTTTAGACTCCAAGGTAGACCTCCATAATTCAAGTTTTTCTGAGCTTTTTATCTTGTGAGAAGGATATCATCAGCAAAAAACATGCACCATGGTACATCCTTCTCTAAGTGTCCAACAAGACCATCCTTAACTAAAGCAAAAAGATATGGGCTTAAAGCAAATCATTGATGTAAACCAACAAAAATAGGAAAATATTTGGTCAATCCTTCTTCTGCTCGATAACAAATAACAGCTCTTGTGTGCATATCTTTAATGACTTGAATCTAAGTCATATCAACACCTTTCTTCTCGGGAACTCTCCAAAGGATATCTCTTGGAACTTTATCGTAAGTTTTTTCTAAATCAATAAAATCATATGTAAATCCTCCTTATTATCTCTGAATTTTTCCATCAAACCTCTCAATAAATGTATAGCTTCCATAGGAGACCTTCCCAACATTAATCCAAATTGATTATGAGAAATCTTAGTAATACGTCTTAATCTATGTTCAGTTGTGTCTATGTTCAGTTGTGCTCTCCCATAATTTTAAAGTATGACACATCAATTGAATTCCTTTATAATTTGCACACTCTTGTGCATCCCCTTTATTCATAAAGATTGAGACTAAAATACACTTCCTCTACTCCTCAGACATTTGTTTAGTTTTTAAAATAATATTAAAGAGATTAGTAAGCCAAGAAACTCTCAAATCTTCTAAATATTTCCACACTTAAATTGGGACATCAGGTCCTGTGGACTTTCTACCTTTAGTTTTCTTTAAAGTCTCCTTAACTTCTTTTTTATCAATGCAACGGTAAAAATGAAATATTTTATTATTATTATTAATGATATTAAGATCACTAAGTTTGATCATATTTTCCATAACTTCATTAAAAAGTGAATTAAAATAACTTACCCGCCTATTTTGAATATCTTTTCATAAGAAAAATATTTTTTTATTTTCATCTATAATACGCTTTACTTGAGTTAAATATTTACTTTTCTTTTCTCTTTGTTTGGCTAGTTTATATATATACTTTTCACCATTTTTAGTATCTAATCTGTTATAAAGATCACTAAGAACATAATTTTTTGCGTCACAGATTGTTCTCTTAGACTGCTTACGGGCCGTTTGATATTTTTCTCAGTTCTCCTGGCTTTTACATTTAAACAAATTTTTTTAACATAACTTCTTCTATTTTATCTTTCCTTACATATTATCATTCTACCACTAACTATTTTTATTTATAGAAACTTTTTCTTTTGATTCTGTAAGTATAATTTTTGTCAATTGTTTAATAATGTTTGTTACTTTATTCCATATAGAATATGTGTCTTCATGAATATCCCAAATTTTGAAATCTTAAATTTTGCTCATAAAAATAATTTTATTTTGTCTTTTATGTATTCCCATCTAATTTTATGACGATGATTTATAGTATTATTTATTTTACAAATGTTCATCTTAAAGTCTCGAACTAATAATCGATGTTGAGTACTTAAATACTCACTTGGAATGACCTTGCAATCTTTACATTCACGATCTCTTCTTCTCATAAGAAAATAATCAATTTGTGTTTTATTAAATCCATTTTTATAAGTAATAATATGCTCATCTCTTGTCTTGAATAAAGTATTAACAATAATAAAATCATATGCACAAAATCATACGCTAAAACTACGCTAAAACAAAATCTAATATAACTCTACCTTCTTTATTAATCACTTCAAAGCCATAGCCATTATGTATATTTCTAAAATTTTCTATCACTCTACCGACATGTTCATTTAACTCTCCTCCAATAAAATTTTTTTTTCAAGAGGTATCATTATATTAAGTCTTCTAAGTCATTCCAGAATTTATTTTTAGAACATATATCTTAACTTACTTGAAGAGCATAAACACTTATATTATTAAAAATCTTAGTATCAACTCTTAGTATCCTTAGTATCAACAATAATCTTAAGAGCTATAATTATATCTCCAACTCTATTAATTTTTACAACATTATCTTTCAAATTCTTATCTATAATTACAGCTACATCATTTCTACTGCGACTCTTACTTTAGTACCAAAATTTAAAACCCAAGTTATCAATCTCCTTAGCCTTTTCTCAAACCCATTTAGTTTCTTAAACACATAAGATGTTTATCTTTCTATGAATTATAACATCAACTAATTCCATTAATTTGCCACTATGAGTACCCATATTCCAGGATTCTATCATAATATTAGTTTCATGGATTAATTTCTTCACCCACATCCGTCTGTAATGTGGGAACACTTGCTTATTTGACATTACACCCGGATACCGGTGTAACGAACCTTGCACACTTTTCACTGTATTCAAACCATACAACCAGTCGCTTTCAGGGGACGATCTTCATCTAACGGTAGCACTTACACAATGATTAAAAGAATTCATGTCATGTTTTTTTTTTTGACAAGTTTTATGTTGGCTGTCGACTATCTAACGCAACCCTCCACTTTTCACATCCAGGCTTGGAACCAACAATGATAATATTGTGAAATTGAGTTACTGAAAAAGTAAATTTGATTCTTAATTCCTCTTCCTGCAATATTGCTATTTTTATAACTAAAAATCTAATGCTTTTGAACACTATAGTGAACTCTTAAAATTGGTGTTATTGTAATTATTATTGTTTACAACAGCGGCATGGCAAATGTCTTTGGACAGTCTATGCTTTTGGACACTATAGCAAACTCCTAAAATCGGTATTATTGTAATTATTGTTCTTTACAAGAGCGTCATGTCAAATTTCTTCGAGCAATATTGAAACTGAAATTATTTTTAGGCTATTGCAATAATGATTATTTGAATAATGGGAAGATACTTGAGGCGCTTTTACGTGGAAAAGCCTTAGAGAGGAATGATTATATAGGGCTTAGTTCTGTTGAACAATATCCATTATTTGTTGATAAGTGTTAATTCGTGATACACGACTTATGTTTATTATAAATGCATGTAACATTTTGGCTACAACAAAGTTAAAGTGGCCATAGTGGATGATGCTTCTTTGGAAAAAGCTAGATGTGGTGTCAGTTTTGCTGGAGAAAGTTGCAATGCAACTATGTGGACAATGTTAGCTTGTATGTTTCATACCCTAATGAACCAAAGGTGTAACAGAGGATGCATTTCAATTACTCATTTTATACTAGGATATGCTGACTTTTATTCATCAAAATTGATTGACTAGAGAATTATTATTATTTTTAAATAATCACCAAACATGCAATTATATTTTAGCTATTCTAATATTAATCATAAATTGTAATATGGAAGCATGTATGGAACAATCATCAAAATAAAATATAGAGCTTATAATTAATCCTCAAATATAAAATCATATGTATCATGAGTCTTTAGTTTATATAACACATCTGTTTTTAATAAAACATTCAAGTCTGTACTCTCAAATTGTTATACAGACAAAGTGATCACCTAACTACAAATCCACCTGCGGATTTCCATTTTTTTTAATATCGTATTTATAGTATTTAAGAATTCAATACTCAATAAAATAAACAATTATAAAATAAGATTTAAATTAACTGAAATAAAGTAATTTATGTAAATGTATAGCTAACATGAGCATTAACATTTATAATTATGACCACTTTTGCGCACAATAATATTAAATATACCTTTTTTGATACTTAATGAACGAAGAGAATGTAACTAATAGTACATTAAATGTAAAATTTTGATAGAAATAAATATAACTGTTTAGTGTCAAATCTTTATTGTACTATGCTAGTCCATTTTTTTGTGAACTTACTTTTATTTATTTTTTTCTTCTTATTCTTAACATATTATATTCCAAATGTTCTTTGCTTTTTTTGATTGCGAATTTGTTTACATATTCCAATATCATCTTCAGTTTCGGTGTTTAAGTTAGGTCAGTCTATAAATTAATTGGATATGTGATATCCTGATTTATTTTTATATACTCTTGAAGTGTGGTGATATGAAATATTTTATGTGCTCCCTATATGTGTACTGATAAAGTCGATATGTGAATCATGTTCTCAATCTATTGAATAATTTCATAAAATCATTTATATTGTAGAGGTAATTTTCTTATCTTTCCAAAACGTTTCATATCTTTTATTGGACTGACTTTAATAAATACAAACTCATTAATCTTAAATTTCATTGATTCATTCATAAGTTTATAATAATTTTGATGTTGATCTTGTATAGCTTTCAATCTATATTTGATTATTAGATTTTATTATTAGCATTATTTACCAAATCATCAGTAATAAATTTTGTTCGTCTCTGCCCAGCATTGCAGTATCATTTTTTTTTTCTGTAAATAGCTTCAATATGAGTCATTCCGATAGTTAACAGATAGCTATTGTTATATACAGATTCTTGTTGTGGTATATATGACTCCTAACCTCCATAAAAAATAAAGACATGTGGTGTGAATTAATATTCTAAAATTAAATTTTTTTTTTTTTGATTGGTCGTCCGTTGGCGGATGCTGTTCTAGTAATCAATTTTATGCTCGAAATGTCCTGAAAATTTTTCCATGATTTGTACATAAAACATCCATCTTTATTTGAAATTATAAGCTTTGGCACCTCATGTATTTGTATTATGTCCATGTATAATAATGTTTATTTCTTATTAGTTTGTTTAATAGACGAAAATATATATAGAATTAGTGGTATTATGCCCATGTATATTGTCATGTCCTTATCTTGATCTGGCTAAACCAACCACAAAATTTATTATTATTTTATCCCATTTTTACTTTAGTATTTGGCAATAGCTGCAATTGTCCTCGGGTTCTTTGATGTTTAGCTTTAAGAAACATACAAGTTGGACATTTAGCCATAATTTTGCAACACATTCTTTCAATCTTTGCCACCAAAATATTTCCTTTTGTTTCTAATATATTTTATTATTTCATATGCATAGTCTAACCAAATAAATGTATTTTTTGTAGACTTGTTATCCTTAATTATCAATATTCGGAACATAAATTCTACATTTATATATAACACTTAATCTTCATCAAACTACTCATTTACATGACCTTTTTTCATTGGATTTAAGATTTTTTTAAATACGAACATCTTTTAGTGAATGTCTTATTCTTTCTTTCAAAGTAAATCAGACTACTAGCTGAAACAATTGAACAATATTCTTATCATTAAAATTTACTTCTGACAGTTTAAGTAAATGTATAGTTTTATTTAACAGCTTTTGTTGAGTGATTGACTAATTTGTGCTGCTTGAAGTTTTTCTAATGTAGTGCATCTGCAATGATATTTATCTTTAGTAGATGATTTTGTATAATCAGGCATAATCTTTATGCTTTAGCCATCACCACTATTTAAATTTCTATTTTCTCAATGAAAATATATTCAGTCTTTGATGATCAATAAAAACATCCCATTAAACATGTAAATAATGTACATATTTTATGTGAAAAAGCTATTGTTTCCATATCTAGATCATATGTAGAATTGTTTCTTTCATGATTGTTTAGTTATCTTGAAATATATTCAATTACTCTATTTTGTTGCATTAAAATGTAACTTAATCATCATATTGATTTATCATTGTATATTTAAAATTATTTTGTGCTTGAGAGAATGGTCAACTAAGCTGCAGTCCTTAAACTTATCTTCAATCATTTAAAAACTTATTCACAATGATCATCCCATTCAAAATTCACTACTTAAATTAATTTTAATAAAAGCATGATAAAATAATGTCTCCACAAACATTTTATAGAAATTAAATTTATAATATTCTATTGTATAGATTTTATATATACTTGTAATAACATTGAGCAAATCTTTGCTTTTTTTTGTGGCAATTTATCTACCTTATTCTCAGAGTTTTGTTGTTTGATTCTAACTCCGAATTGACACAGTTGATTCCAATATTTTCTTGATAAAACTTCTTTGGTCTGATGCAACACTTTTCTCTATGCTAGAGGGCTTTGTCCTAAAATAAGATAATTTTTAGCTATATGTATTGGTTGATGACACAAGAAGGAAACGATATTTCCATAAAGACATTAGCCACCATATTATTTTTTTAATGTCTCGTTGCTCTTATAAATTTGACTCACTGTTATTGTGTATTGCGTTTTCCATATTTTGAATTTCTGGCTTGATAGATATCTTTGGACCGAAAAATATGCGATCCTTTGAATCTTGATAGAATTTTTTTATCTTTTGAAAGTTGCATCTCCCTTGTTCTAATCTTTTTCACTTTTATACTTTATTCTTCGATTGTTAAGGGAACTAAATATTATTAGTTGCAACCTTTAGTCCCGATAAAAATTTATTGCCTCTATATTATATATAAGTTGTGGTGCACATCTATATCTCAATGATATAGCAAACTCTAACATAATTCATATGAATTACATACCTAAAGCCAAAGTATTGTTATTTACACTTATAGCATATGGTGCCATAAATATATGCATTAATAGTTGCATTTTCCTTTTGGAAGGTGATGATGCCGGTATTTTTGATGTGATGTTAAAGAATTGAGTGGGATGCATGTAAATATCAAATTTCGGGTCTTAAGTTATGCACAAATACATAAGAAATTGTGTGTTATGTATGTAAAATCCCCTTTATAATTTGGTAATGTAATATTTATTACAAAGGAACACCATTGAACATTGTATTAATAAAAGTACATTCATTTTCATTTCTTTTTCAAAATCTTTCTTTCCAGCCCCAGAAAGCATCTATGGACAAATTGTAATTTGGGAATCCTAAAAAAAAAAAAAAAAAACAGAAAAGATGATTACCCATATGTTATGAATGATAACCCAATTGATGGTGATCGCTATATTTTATTAGGGGCGTCTACATTTATACTACAATTTTTTTTTTTATTTGCATATCTAATACCTAAAATTTGATATTTTTATGCATGTCACTTAAATCTTTAACATCACATAAAATGTATTGATGAAATATATCAATATTATTATTTTTTTAGAAGTGAAATACACTTTTCATGCTCAGCTTGATAAGTTATAACTGTATATATCAAAGTTTAGGCATGCATATAAACTTCCCATCTGATTATTAACTGAGGAGGATTACATTTACCAGTCTGGAAATAAAATGCTTGAAAATTTTTACAAGAACTTTGAAATTGCACTCTAACTTCTCTACACCTAGGACCCCTTAATATATTGTACCACTAGCAAAGAATAGAAACTTGGTTGAGGCCACTCAAGCTAAATGAATGTTAAGGGTACTCATTCAGGAAATATGTTAAGGTGTTCAATAATAGAACTTTGTAGTTGAAGGGTCTACTCCTTTCACTTGTGACGAGCATTATACTCAGAAGCCATTTGAAGAAGATATAGATAAGGATATTATTATAAATACTTAAAATATTTAGGTTAAAAAAAATTACTCAGGGAATGATATGCAACCAATAAAGTTAGACCAAGTAAGATTATCTAGAATCAAGAAGTAACCTAATTTACCCTTAGAACCCAAGCATTCTTAGGATCAACTTCTACATCCTTTGGAGCCCCTCTTTGACTCGTTATTGAGTCAAGATTACTTGGTCAACCTACTTTGACCATATTAGTCCATATTTACCCAATTTATACCCATTGGGCTAGATTGCATCAAAGCATCACAAATTACAATAAAACTTGGTTGCAAGGTCCTTAAGTCTCTTAAATAACTATCAAACCCAATCCAATTCAATTAAATTCAAATTAAGTTTGAACTAATCAAAGCCAATTGACCCAAACACACCCACATAAGAACCTAGCTAAACCCATTCACCCAAAGTGTCTAGAAATACAATAAGAAAAAACCTTGGATATATCTAAGCCATCCATAAGCAAATCAAATACAACCACCATTAGCTTAGAAGAATTGGATTTCTAAGGATTCCAAGATTTGTTCATCTATATCCTGTGTTTTTTTATTGAATTTCAGCGAGAGATTCCATATAATTATTTCTTTGCACCTCAAATACTATGTGTTTATCTTGTTGCTTCATTTTGTAGAATGCAAGCTAGGAGCATGAATACTCTACAGTTTTTACATGGTTATTCACGTCAAGCTCAAAAAAATTAGACCTTGTTTTAATACAAATGTATGGTGTAATTGGCTTGGAGAGAAAGGATTAATTTCACTTTTTTGTTGTACAATAAAAGCACACTTCAATACATAATCCATTTTTTATGGTACTAAGAGGTGCTACTAACACACAATTAGAGCATTTACTTCTATTCTAGAATATAACCCCACATATATTTCGGTTCCACAAATTAATGTTTGATTACTCTTGTAGGAATGCCTTCAAAGAAAAACAATAAAGACATGATATTTGGATAGTGAATATTCAAGACATATCAGGGGAGATGATAAAAAATTTTCAAGTTTGGGCAAAATAATAGAGATTACATAATATATGGTGATTATGCAAAAGGAAAAATAATTGATATTGGATTTATCTATAAGAACTTAATTAATTTAGATATAGTATTTCTTAAGATATGTTTAAGGAATATTTTACTTTCTATTAATCAATTGTGTGATGAAGGATTTGATTTTTGCAATTTATACTTCTTACCATGTTATTAAATAAATAGTGCAAGTCCCGTTGTACTGACACTTAGTTGTAGCATTAAATAAGCAATTATTCTCACATTATAGACTGAAAATCAGCGGGTAATCAATAATTTTTAATTGGTAAATTGGATTGCCGGCTGATTTGTGATTGATTTTTTGTCATTTAGTACAGCTTTCCTTAGTAACAGACACGACAATTGAATAATTCAGACGATGCAATTTAGCGATTGATTTACCAGTCATTAAGTTGTGTCGAATGAATAATTGTTGACATTTCAGTCATTAACCATGCATCAAAATAATGACCAATTTTTTGGTTGCAAGATTAGTGAATGAATTATCGACTGATTAATGTTTTAATAAGCGAACAATGAGCGACTAAAAAAATCATTGAATTAGCGAGTGACATATCAATTGTTAACCTTGAACAAAAAAAAAGGTTTAGGGTTTATACAATTGCAATAACAAAAAAACAAAATTATGACTCATATTCATAATATATTGTGGCAAATTACTATGATCTAATATAGACAGCAAAATTGAATAAAAATATAGTAAACGTATCAAATATCACCAAATCATATAGTAATCATACAATATAATAATGCTCATAACATAAATGAAAAAGTTCTACACATGAATAAAAAAAAAAAAAAAAACTAATTATGTTGGGCCTCGTCCTCCTATTTATCCTTCTCCTGAATCAGAGGTCGCTATCCACGATGATGTGTTAGATGTAGTAGCCATACAACATTCTCCTCGAGCCTCTCGACCCTATCATACCTTTTTTTCCTCAATCTCCTTCACCATGGACCTCACCTGACGTATAATATCATGGCCACCCCATAACTCAGTCAATGCAACCACATGCTTGGAGATTTCATCATAAATCAATGATGATCTCTATCCAAAATTGGAGTGTTCTGTCTCATATACAAATCCTTGTGCTCCGAGGCCAAAGACCTTCCCCATCTTCTTAACCCTGGCAACTTTCTTCCAAATCTGAAAGTCATAAGGGTTAGAATGACCATTAGAGTGACTAACATCTATTGGGCTCTAATTATAAGACTCAATCAGACAATCATAATTTTCCTTCAATAAATTATAAAGGATAATTAGTCACAATATATGATTTTTGATAACTAAAATAGTTAAACCAAAACTTGTTAAACTTACATGAACATGGTGAGATCTTTCATTTATTGATGCCTGAAATTGCTACCAAGCAAGTCGATCAATCACATATGTATAAGTGTCTATCAATTAATACACAAAAATGAGTCCACATATCGATCTAATGCGGGTAGTGTCAAAATATTTCTAGCAGGTAAAGTTCTAGTTTATTGTACCGCTAAGACTAGTTTGAAATGATTGAATTCAAGAAACAAATCTAATAGTTTTGAAAATATAAGAAATAGAAATAGCAAAAAAAATGTGGAGTTTTTTAGATATGTAAGATTCATACTCCTACAACTTCGGTTAGGTGTTTTCAATGAAATCACACTATTTTTGACAATAAGGATAAAATTTTTCTTCTTATGCCTATGCCTAGGTAAAAAAAAAAAATCAAAAGTTTCGCTTAATCCTATAACGTTTCTTAGAATTCTTCTGATCCTTTGTGTAAGTTGCAAAATCGTAACGAGAATATACCTATTCTACCATGTTTTTGTGGTTAACCTATGCATTCCACCATGCGACAGACACAAGTCATAGATCACCAAATATTTTAACGTCCGAATTGGACAGAGCAAGAGTAAATCTTATTTGAAAGTTGACACATTAATATCAAAACTTCATGCATAAAAAGCCGTTGAGGGAACAAAAAATCCTTAACATAAAAGTTTGCTGCTCCTAATCCTTGTCACGTGGTTCGATATGTCTGACACCTTAGAACCCATGCTTGTATCTTATTTCTGATACATGACTCTTATAGGGGTAGTAAGAAAATACAATGAAAAAAAAAGGACTCGACCTGCATGAAAACAGTATTAGCGAGAAAGCTAACAAAAATGCAATCGTATATGAGCCATGTCTTATGGGGGAGCCTAGCGCACCTGCAAGCAAATGTTAGCATGTAAATCGTCACATGTTCTCTCTTTTATTATATCTTTGTGTGTGCATGTATATGGCATGACCCCCTACAGAGGATGACTCTGATAATCTACGACACATAGAAAGTAAACAAATAAGCACACTAAAAGCACAAAATGTCACATGGCTGGGGGCAAACACAACAACACAAAATAACTACCAGGTCACCGAAAAAGCCTACCTAGCATCCTAATCCTTAGCCTAGCACAGTATCTAACGCAAGTGTTCTAACACATCATTTAAATGAGTGTAGAGGTTATGTTAGAAAGCCGGTGTATGTTTTGAGTAGGTCGCCCCTTGATTGGGTCGCTGTCGGCGGCAACTTCTTAAAAATCGAAGGACTCTAATAAGTGATACTAGATGCAAGTTTTGTATAAAAATTTAATTTTTTCTTAAAGGTGACCTTACTGTTGACCTTGCTTTTGTTAAGGTCTAATTTTCTTCTCCTAGAAGCCTAGAATCTTGCCATCTGACCTTTTTATTGACTATCCTAGAGGACTAGCAGTGAAACCCTACCCCTTAGAAATTCTAAACACCTCTTTAATATTCTTGAGTTCCACATGCATGGTTTTGCCTTCTACCACTTGTTGGGATGGAACCAGTAGAAGGGAGCTTAAGAGGAGTCCTTATAGGATTGTCATGCCTTAGGGTTAGCCCTAGGTGGCTTGGTTTTGGTTAGGCTTACACACACACACACTTCCACTCATCACAAACACAATCCCAAGACCCTAAAATCACCTACACTTAACCTATTCCTCTACTCTTTTGGAAACTCATGTGGGTGGTCCCCAAGCCCTTACCCTTGGCTAGGATGTCTAGGACCAACATATGAAGGATTCAAAATATGCTCTTAGTGATCTCATGGTACTAAAAGGGTAACATTGTGATTATCATCTTCAATGACGTCCAATTTCACCAAAACATCCAATTTTAACTTTCTACCCCCAAACATTTTCAAAATTACCAAAATACTTCTGAAACCCTAAAACGTTCAAAATTGCGCAAACTACCAATTCTCACCCAAAAATCATATTGAACCATTCCAAATTATTCAAATTGCCCAGAACAACTCAATTTCCCCAAAATTCCCAAAATACGCTTGATTTCCCCAAAATAACCAAATTGTCTTTCACATCCCAAAAATTCCCAAAACCTCTAATTTCACCCCAAACATTCATAAGATCAGTACTAACTACCCAATGACCCCAACTACACCCATTTCAACCAAAATTGATCAAATTCCCAAATTACCCCTAAGTGCCCAAAGCCTCTAAATCACCCCAAATTTCAACCAAATTTAATTCAAATTCCTCCAATCTCCAATCCACAATAAATTTCATCATGTCAACTTCAAGCCTATTTGATTTAGTCTATGATTAATTTCAAAACCAATTTTCATGAAGGCCCATCCTCATATGCATTTGAAAAGCCAATTTTAACATGCACTTTCAAAGGCCCATTTTATTAATTTAAGGAGCCCATATCCAAGACCACATGACAAATTTTCCCTCATTATCCTTTTAATGAAGCCATCTATCATGGCATCATTTCATGTTTGCATTTGAATTTTCATCCAAATTGGGTATCATGACATGCCACTCCCAAAATTCATAAAAATTAAAAGTTCCATTCTCATGAAATTCACTCATGGCATCATGCATGGCATGACATAACTCATAAAGCCATCCATGGGCTCCATAGGAGTCAACCTTTCCAAAAATGGAAAAAGGAGGGAGTGATCCTGATTTTATGTCAATACGATGTATGCGGTTATACTCTTAATTTTTTTTTTATAATTCTTTGCAACAACATCAAAAACTTAACCACCGGCAGAGACTAGACAAAAACTTGACTTCCAAACAAATAAGAATACAATTATTATATTTAAATATGAGATATTACATAAGTATACGTATCATTATCATATAATTTAGGACTTTTTGATTAAGCCTCGAATATCAAACTCTCATGAAAAAAAAATTACAATATGTACCTAGAAATCAGAAGAAATTAGATAATAAATTCTACTTAGCAAAATATTCTTACTCAAACTTTAGATGCTATAATAAGAATGAAAATTTAATTATTTTTATAATTTTTGACAATTGAAAGTAAAGTAAACAGCTAATTAGACTTAACTAGTTATTTGTAAGATAAAGACAATTTTTAGGATCTTTGATATCCACATCTCCATAGAGATAAACTTTTATCACAACAAATGCACCCATCTACCTGGACTTAATTTTGTGTTTTGCCAAATAGGAGTTATAATATTCTTTACCCTTACTAGATATGCTATAAAGAATATTGGCTAATTTAAAGTTTGAATAGTTTTAAAGATGGATTAGGTAGGTAAGATACTAGCTCTCACTCTAAAGTTCCTTCTTCTCCCTCCACTTGGGGGCTAACATCTCGTATCAAAACCTAAAATTATAAATCAAATTGGGGTCTTTAGCCTATCACTCTATATTTCTTTAATTCTAAACCCTTCAATGTTTTTTCCCTATTTATTTGCACTCAATCATATGAACTGCATTCTCATTCATATAATCTCATGTGGTTTTTATCATTTGTTGACTGAGACAATACCATCCTGGATCTTATATATTCTCACAATAGATGTTTACAGCATAATTGGCCAAATAAAGAAGTAAATGAAGTACAAGATTTAAAATCATCACAACTTATTCCAACATTAAGGATTACTACTTCACACAACTTCAATCCAACATTTAATAACTTATCATTTTGAGGAAAAAAATATAGAAAATTACTCAGAATTCACGGAGAAAATATGACCACACTTAAATTTGAAGGTAGAAATCATGCAAACAAACAAGAAGTCTAAAATAAAACCAAATGTAGCAACCAAGATAAAAACTCATCTCAAATCCTCTCCACCAAACTCTTGAAGTTCCTTTGAATCACTTTCTTCTCTTACAATACAAACAACAACTCAAAATAAAAATAAAAGGGGGGCAACATATGCAGAAGAAATCGTAGGGGAGTGGGGAAGGGTTGGAAGAAGTCTCTCCAGGGAGGGTGGGTGTAGGAGAGTGTGAGTTCTTCAATTCAAGTCTTCCTTTATAATTTTGTAAAAGATTTCTTGTTGTCTCTTCAAAATGTGTCCACATTCGATGAATCTTTCATGAGTTGCCTCCTTTCAAAAGCCAATTGAATGTATTTTTGTGTCCATTAACTATTTCACACGTTTTCACTAAGGGTTGTTCAATCACCTCTTCAAAAATTCATCCAAATTCTTTGAATCGCCAAATACGTACTTCTAACACTTAAGCGCAAGGTTCTGGGTGCTGAGGCGCAGCCTTCTCGGTTTTACTGGCTCGTAAGCGCCAATTCTGGGTGCTTAGGCGCCACAATTCTTTTGCACACCTTTATTTTTGCTCCAAATTTAATCTTTTTTCACTCCATTCCTTATTTTTCATCCATTTGATTGCACCAGAAAGAAAAACACAAATAACAAATATCTTTCATTAAAGCACAGTATCTCAAAAATATGTATAAAAATGTGTACATAATGACTATATATTTTAGGTGTATCAATATCCCCCAAACTTAAAATGTTACTTGTCCTCAAGTGACACTCCAATCTTTCAAAATCAAAATAAGTAGATTAT
Organism: Phalaenopsis equestris; assembly: GCF_001263595.1. Classification (NCBI taxonomy): domain Eukaryota; kingdom Viridiplantae; phylum Streptophyta; class Magnoliopsida; order Asparagales; family Orchidaceae; genus Phalaenopsis; species Phalaenopsis equestris. The sequence continues at coordinate 131,355 of NW_018236428.1, read as the reverse complement.
TTAATATGTGTTTCTTTAGGATATTCTAAATTTTTGATGTAGAAATATAGTAGTCCAATTTAGAAAAAAAATATTAGTATATGAGACCAACTTAGAGTTTAGAAATTTTTAATGTAAAGAAGTCTGAAAATATGAGTTTCTATCTAATTCATAAATATTATAAATGTTCCAAATATGAACTTTAGGCATTCTATCTTCTCCACTTAAAAATTTTGACTAAGAATAATTATACTTACTATATTATATCCTTAAGCTTAAAAGTTTCTCAAGTCTTATACTTCAAGTCTTATACTTTAAAAATTAAAAAGATTAGATGTGGAGCCAATTTTTGATTAGGCACTAGTCCTCGAGCTTCTCCTCCATTTTTCAACTTTTTTTTTCAGGAGAGGATCATTATATCTGGTAGGCCTTTAATGATTTTGAATTCCACTCCTCCTTTTCTAAAGAAAGGTTTTGATATAAATCTTTTACTTAAAAACATAATAATAGTTTTGAAAATTGTTATTAATAAAAGAACCTTAAGTATTGAAAATAAAAGTTTAACTCTTCTAAATTTTTCAAAAATACAGTTTCTCCTACTAAAGATAGTTACACTATATTTATCATTTGTACATTAAAAATTTTTAACTTTAAGTTTTTCTTTATTACTATAGGTTTCAACTAAATTCTCTTACTCATTTCTATATTGAGAATCTTACTTCCCTAATATATCTTCATATATATAATCATTTTTTCAAATCAAAATCAAATTTATCTATTTACATCCTAAATATACAAGTACAAAAACTTAAAACAGGAGTAAAAATTTAATTGATCAAGTTTTAATTTAACTTTAATATATAGATATTCATTAGACTTCTATGCAGTGGAGGATAACATAAAAGCAAACAAACACACTAACAAAAATATACAACTACAACATAAAGAAAATACTTGGTAATAAATTGAAGATTAAAAATGAAGTTTATAAGTGAAAGTTAGTAACATTCTAAACCTTCTTAAGATTCAGCGTTAAGTTCAACACAAACTAACTAAATGCACTAGACAACACAATTATGAAAATTACTATCACAAAAATAAAATATAACTACTCACAATAACATAATTACATCACAACATTGTCTAACAAAACAAAACAAGAACAATAATAACAGTTTCAACAAATTAAATATAAAATGTGGCATCTAACTTTGATGCGGGGAAGTTGACTCTTCATTCATTGGTGATCTTCCACAGTCCTCTTCCACCGGTCAATGATGATGTGATCTCATCCAACTCTTCCTCAGTCGGACTATAGTTTGAATAAAAACATAACGTACTAGGGGGTAACTGGTAGAACATATTTATTACCTCTGAGGAGAAAGACACTAGTTTTCCTCGAACCATGACCCGATCTTCTTCAACTTCAGGGAGATTCGCGCAGAATTTTTGAATAACAGAAATCACAGCCATAGCAGAAAAATAGCAAACACGTTTCCACTGTCGGCGAACAATCAAGTCTTCTACTGCTCCACCTGGGCTCTCAAAACATCTCCCAGGAATCAATTTTCTCGACTGCAGTGCATTGCTATATCTGTCCTGAGCTCTTGTGCTAACAAACTTTTTCGAATTGAAACGGGCCCTCCCTTTACTCTTCATTCTTGGAGCCATTTTTAAAAATCATATAAAATTCACATAAATCCCAAATTCAACTCCAAATCACAAAATTAACTTCTAGAAGCTTAAACTATTATTTCTATGTATTTTTCATAGATTTTCTTAAATTTTCACCATGAATAGTGATTTTCAGCCAAATCCATAATGTGCTCAAAATATATGGTGAAAATAAAAAATTTTTACATAGAAGTGAATCTCTTACCTCAAGAAGATCAAATCTAACAAATTTGGCTTGAATGCACCAAGAAATCGTCATTTTAGAGGAAGCCCTAACTTTCAAAATTGCGAAAACCAGAGGTAGGAGACGAAGTCAGGGTAAAAATAGAGTTTTTTGGCTCAAATTTCACTTTAAACCGTTTGCGAACCGGTTTGCATGAAACTATACTTAAGCACAACTGGTTCGACGCTTAAGCGCCTACCTCTTGGGTTATCCAGCGCTTAAGCGCGTGGTCTTATCGCTTAGGCGGTAGTGCACAAATTTTGATATTTTTGATTTTAGGTAAAATGCACCTCTAGCCTAAGTCAACCACCCCTAAATGGTCTTATAAATCTTTAATAATTATTTTCTTCTCCATCAACTCTCCTCTTTCTCAAATTTCACCAAATATTAACTAATTCGATTCAACATAAAATAACACAAAAATTTTACACAGACAAACACTTATATTAATTTACAAAAAAATACAAACATTTGCGATACATAATTTCTCAATCCAAATAGTCTTGGATGAGATAATTCTTAAGCACAAACACTATACAAACTTAACATTAAAAACACATAAAACAAACATAGTACTAACAAACAAACACAACAAACAAACACTAAATAAAGAATTTAATTCCACTCTCCTTCCGGTGGAACGAATCCTAATCTTTCATTAGTTTTTTGTTGGGCATTTAGAATATAGATCTGATAGAATGAACAGTGATGAAGACTCTGGGTGAGTCTTCTTCAATCCATTTGTTTTTGAAATAAATTGCCTTGTTTGCTTCTTCAATAAAATTGGTGTGGCTAAATTACATTTTAAGTTGTCATCGAATATGCTCCAAATGTGCATTGTCTTCCATCATTTTCGCTTCAATTAGAGCCTTGTCAGCCTCATTTTTTGTGATTTTCTCCGCTATTCTTTCTATACTAATGGCTAGGAGACCGTTGTATAACTCTTGCGCACTTTGACTAATGAATTTCTTCTTCATAGCTTCCTCCTTCTTCTTCATATCAATCTCCCAAGATGACATCTTTTCGTGATCTCTCACTCTTCAATTAAATTTTAGGGTTAAAATTGAAGTGGAGTGAGAATTCTCTTTATTCTCATATATTTATAGGCTTTATACCAAGCTTAAAACTACTAGACACGTTCTCAGACCACTAACCCACGTTAAAAACCACTAAATCACGTTTAAATCTTCTAGAAACTTAATTTAACACGTTTAGCAAATTGTCGTGCTTAAGCGTCAAATGTTGGCGCTTAAGCATAAATGCTTAATTTAGTATAGGTCATCTTAACGTCCAAACACTCATTCTAACATGTCTAAGTCATCTATTAAGGTCATAGAATCATTATTAATCATTATATATTCAAAATACTACCACAAATTTTCTTAGTCAAACACAATAACATAACATTCAAAGTAAAAACACACTAGATAATTATGGGTTGTCTCCCACAAAGCACTTAGTTTAACGTCGTCATACCTACATAAAAAGCGCTTATGGTTGACCCAACAACATAAGATCATTTAATTTATGTTGATCTCTTAAAAAGTAGAGTTTCAACATATGACCATTCAATTTGAATATTTTCTTAGTTTTAGGATCTTTGATATCCACAACTCCATAGGGATAAACTTTCATCACAACAAATGGGCCAATCCACCTGGACTTAAGTTTGCCTTGAAATAATCTTAACCTTGCATTATAAAGCAAAACTTATTGCCCTTGGTAAAAATTTTTTGTAAGAATCCTCAAATCATGCCACATTTTCATCTTTTCTTTACAAATCTTAGCACTCTCATAAGATAAGGAAAGATTCATTCCTTATCTATTCAAGCTCATTCAATTATAATAGTCTTTTCTCACTAGCATCTTTTAAATTGTAATTAAATTCTATAATAGCCCAATATGCTTTATGCTTAAGTTCAAATATTAGCCTGTGTGGGGACATTCCTATAGGAGTTCTATATGCAGTCCTATAAGCCAAAAAAGCATTGTCAAGTTTGACAGACCAATCCATTTTTGTTGGATTCACTGATTTTTCAATATTCTTTTAATTAAATGATTGGATAATTCAGTCAAACCACTTGTCTAAGGATGATAAACAGTAGCAATTCGATGATTGATATGAAATTTCTTTAATAATTTCTCCATTATTGCATTCTTGAAATGACTGCTCCCATTAGTTATGATCACTCTCGGCATCCCAAATCTACAAAGTATGTCCGTTCTTAAGTACTTTGTAACACTTTGAGTCTCACATAGAGGTAAAGCAACAACTTCTATCCATTTGGATACATAGTCTACTGTTGTTAATATATACAAATTTTTGAAAGATGGTATAAATGATCCCTTGAAATCTAATTCCCAAACATCAAATATCTCAATTTCCAACACATAATTGAGGGGCATCTAATTTCTCCTAAAATTATTACCTACTCGTTGACATTGCTGACAAATTTTGATATAAGAATTAACATCTCTAAAGATTGTAGGCCAATAAAATATAGATTGTAAAATTTTGTATGATGTTTTATCAACACCAAAATGCCCCCCAAAATTAAAATTTTGATATTTTTGGATAATTTCATAAGTTTCTTCTAAAGACACATCTTTGAATAATTAAATCCTTTCATTGTTTACAGAAAAATGAGTCATCTCAAAAATAAGTCTTAGCTTCAGATAAACATTTCCTCTTCTGTTAGTATGTCATTCCATAACGTATAATATCACTAACAATAATGTTCGCAATGTCAGCATACCATGGAACACATCACTCATTAATACTGAACAATTCTTCATCTGCAAAATGTTCATTAATTTCTTTATCAAAACAGAATGGTTTTTCTAATTCAAGCCTAGACATATGATTAACAACTTAATTCTCAGCTCCCTTCCTATCTATTATCTCAAAGTCAAATTCTTGCAAAAGAAGAACCCATCTTATCAGTCTTGATTTTACATCCTTATTCTTCATAAAATATTTAATAACAGAATGATCAGTATGCACAACACATTTAGTTCCAATTAAGTATGATTTAAATTTATCAAAGCATAAACTACTGCTAATAACTCTTTCTCAGTTTTGGTATAATTAATTTGAGTTTCATTAAGAGTTATGCTATCATAGTAGATTACTTTAAAAATCTTATCATGCATTTATCCTAAAATAGCTCCAATAGCATAATCACTTGTATCACACATTAATTCAAGAGGTTTTCCCAATCTAGTGAAACAATAATTGGTGCAGTGACTAATTTTTTTTATAGCTGATACACCAAAATAATGTACTGTTTTAAGTACCAATGTTATGCTTATTTTTGGTTATATTGCACTTTAAAGAAGGATATTTTTGTATTTTTATTGCAGATATATCATTTTTAAGTATTTGAAGCAAACATGACAAAGGATGAAATTTAGAGCAAAAAGAGTCAATTTTGGATTTTAGTGAATGATGCGCTAGATTGGCTCATGATGCGCCAAAATCCAGATAGCTGGCTCAGATGCACCAGATCAGCGCATGATGCGCCAGGGACGATTTTTTCAAATTAAGGTAGTTTGAGATTTATTTTACGCAAATTTTCAAGGGGACATTTGTTCTACAAACCTCTTAGAGTAATTCAATACATCTAGACACTGTGGAAGGTTCTTTTATGAAGGGATGACTCTTGGATCAATTGACACATCTTTTGAATTCAAAAGCGTTGACTTTTGGATGAATTTTTGGAGAGAAATTTGAATTCTTTTCCAAAGGAGGCAGCCTAAAATAAAATAAAAGAAGACTTGAAGATGCAAAAAGGGGGACAAAAATAAGAGGCTTTTGGGGTGTGGCATGAGAGTTAGAGAGAGAGAAGAGGAGATTTTCTTCTAGGTTTGTAAGAGGAGAAGAAATGTGAGATTTCTTCTTTATTGCATTTCTAAGAGAGAATTGGGAGTGATTGTAAAGAAAAAAAGACTTGGAGAAAGCTTCAAGGGATTTGCTTGTGAAGGATTGTGAGATAAGTTGTATTTCAATTTCTTTTATTTTGTAAACTTATTTTTATATATGAAATTTGTGTTTTATCGTATCATTTTCATGAATTCTGAGTAGTCTTCTTTATCCTTCTCCCTACTTTGAAGATATAGTTTTGTGAAGAATAGATTTTGTTTTCTACGGTTTTAAATGATAATAATTTGTTATGATTTGAACTCCGATCTTTATTTACTTTCGATCTGACCAATTGAAATGTTAAAACTTGTTGAAAGACATATGTTCTTAAATAAGATATGATTTTTACAACATAAGGAGAATCACAATTGATTTCATGGGAGATTATGTCATCCATGAGATTGGGTGCAAATAAATAGGGAAATATATTTTTGTTGGATTCAGAATTGGAGATTTTAAGGTGACAGATTAAAACTCCCAATTAGGTTCAAGTGATTAAACTAATGCGAGATTGTTAGCCCTCAGAGGAGGGAGTAGTGGGAGCTCTGGATGGGCAGCCGGTATTCTCCCAGCCTAACCATGGAATTAGGGACCAAACTCTAGATTAGTCAATGTTCTTTATAGCACTCGGAAGTGGGTAAATAATAGGATTGCTCCTATTTGGCACAAAACAATTTTTATATATATTTTCAAATGATTTCAATTTCTTCATAAATCATATACTCATTGTAAATGGGAAGGATGCTTTCTTAAATTTGAACATTCCATCACAACAAAAAACATTGTTTAATTTTCATAATTTTACATTTGAAAGTTTAGTATTTAATTTTGTTTAATTTCTGTAATCTTACATCTGCATTTTAATTAAAATTAAACTTAGTAGTCAATTTTCAAAATTGGCACTGTACTTTTATTTTTTGTTTTTATTATAAAATAATTACCATTGTTTACTTCATGATTTTTCAACTTCCCTGTGGGATCGATATTTAGGATTCCATTATAGCCTTTTATTAAGATTAGAGCCTTTTATTACTTGAACGATACATATACTTGCATTGATATTTAAGAGAGATTTTACAGTTTAAAAAGAGTTTAAAAGGATAAATTATATTTATAAAAAGTGTTTTGTTAGGATTATATTGCATATTTATTATAATTCTGCATACATCGAGTTTTTGGCGTCGTTAAGTGGTGTCAACTTCATAAATATTTGCATATACAAATCTCCATGCCAAGTTTTTGGTGCGGTTGCCGGAGAAGTAACAGAAAATATTAGTATTTTATTTTATTTTATTTTAAAATAAAATATAAAAAAGTTGTAGTTTAATTTGAGTGTGTTTGTAGTTTAATTTGAACATTTTCTTATTTTAGTGTGTTTGCTTATTTTTAATTACTTGCTTTATTCAGTTCATGTGTAGTGTAAGATCTGAAAATTTATTACCTTACGACTCTGAGTTAGAAAGAAATGTTAGAAAAATTCAAAAACAACAAAAAAAGAAATCAGTTTAGCAAAATGGCTTGCATTTAAATAATGTTTGAAATGAAAATGAATATCATCAAAGACCTTTAAGAGATTATGCCTTTAAGAGATTATGCAAATCCAGTCAATCCTACGGTAGATGAACTTTATTGTAGTATTCAAAATCCTGCTGTAGCTGCCAATTCATTTGAAGTTAAACCTGCTATTATTCAATTGGTACAAAACAATCAGTTTGGAGGAACACCTACTTAAAATCCTAATTTACACATTGCTAGTTTTTTAGAATTGTGTGCTACATTTTGTGCTACAGTGTGCTACATTTAAATATGGAGTGTCAAATGATGCCGTCAGACTTAGACTTTTTTATTTTTCACTAAGGGATAAAGCTAAGATGTGGTTAAACTCATCAACACCTGGATCTATCAGAACATGGAAAGATTTATCACAAAAATTCTTATCTAGATATTTCTCACATTCAAAAACTGCTAAGCTTAGAAATGATATCACATCTTTTTGTCAGTTTGAAGGTGAATCAATTTATGAAGTCGGGAATGACTTAAAAATCTCCTTAGAAAGTGTCCACACCATGAGTTGCCAGATTGTTTTACAATTCAAAATTTTTAAAATGGGTTGGTTGGATCTCTTAGATCGATAATTGCGTTGCTGCTGGTGGATCATTAATGTCAAAATCATTTGATAAAGCATATTCATTAATTAAAAAGATGGATAATAATAAATTTCAATGACCCTCTAAAAGTATAAATCCAAAAAGTAGCTAGTATACATGATTCTGATGAAATATCTATTTTAGCTGCCCAAATAGTTGTTACATCAAAAAAGATAGATCAATATGGTATGAATTATTCTCAGACAACACCTATGCTTGAGGTGAACTCATTGGAACAAATGATAGAATCTCAATCTTCTTATGAGACTTTAAATGCAATAAACAATCATTCTAATAATCCTTATGCCAATTATTATAATCTTGGTTAGAAGAATCATCCAAATTTTTGTTGGAGTAACAATCATTCTGATGCTGCAAATCCGCAATTGGGAAACAACACTATGAACATGTTGGGAAACTCCAATAATCAAGGGAACCAAGCTTATAAACCTTATCTTATAAACCTTATTACCCTAACCTTATTACCCTCAGGTTTTAATAATTTGCAGAGTAAAGAGAAAAAGTTATCAATGAATGAATTGATATTGAGATGGGTAGTCAATTATAAAGTCAATGAGCTACTATCAGAAACATGAAAAATCAATTAGGATGTATTGCTACTGTACTTAGCAATAGACCTCCAGGAACATTGTCTAGTAATGATGAAGTAAATCCCAAAGATCAGACCAAAGAGCAAATTAAAGCTATCCAACCGAGAGGTGGAAAAGAATTAGAAGACAGAGTTCAACAAGAAGTTAAAGTTGAAAAAGATGAGGTGGAAAATGAAAAATCAGGTGAAGATTTTCATTTTGAAAAAATGAGGTGGAAAATGAAAAATCAGGTGAAGATTTTCATTTTGAAGCAGAAAATCCTATTAAGCTAATGAAAATCACTGTAGAAAGATGTCGACACTATTTTGGGTGTAGAGTTTCCCGGTAAATGCTGTCAGCCGTCGGAATCGAAATCCCGTTGCCCGCTTCAGAAAGACTTGAGGATGAGACTCGATCAAATAAACCGAGAAATATATGACATATGTTTGGTCCGCGAAATCATTTTATTTGCCGATAAGGTCCCCTATTTAACATGAAAAATTAAATAGGATTTATATTAAGCTGGGTTCAGACAAAGTTCATATAAAGGTAAGCCCCTATTGTTAATTATATCTTAAATGACTGAAGTCACCTAAGAAAACTCTCGATAAAAATCAGGAAATATTATCTTCAAAGAGGTCAAAAGAATAGGACTATTCAACGAGATCAGACATAGAGGTGTGAAAGGGGAATGGTTCAAGTTTGAAACATTTTGCTGTTGAATCTAAAGAAGGAAGAACTAGGTGACGTCATAGATCCGGAGAAGAACTTTGGTGACTTTGCAAGCTATTCTAATTTTTAGCTTCAATTTTGAGGAGAAATTATTTAGGTGTTTCATCCTACAAATTTTATTAATTTAGAGCTTACATTTGTGTGAAACAATCACAACAATAGCTTGTAAGTTGTGAAGGTTTAGGTCGTGACGAACGACAACCTCAAAATCCTAAGACGAGTCAGGGCTTATATTGTATAACAGAGCTACACAAAGGGCTAAAGAAAAAGTTGAGGATTTATGATGCACTAGGCGAACGACCTCAAAATCCTATGGCTTATTGTTTAATTCTAAGGAATGATTTAACTGGTGTAGACATGTTTTGCTATTGAAGATGGTCGTGCTGCCCACAATGCTAGCTCCAAGCTCCTTATCGTGGAGAGTTCAAGTTCTCTAAGGTGTCAGATCATGATGTTAGATCAAATGAACCTATAGTTATGGTCATTAAAATATTATTGGGCATATTAAAGTTGATTAGAGAGACACCGATTAGGATCCTATGATTCCCTCGTTCCGGTACCACTATTTTCTATTGGATTCACTTAGTCCAAATGAATTTACTAAATTCAACTTAATGAGTTCTATATTTTCATTTAGACCATGAGAAGCCTTGTTAGCAACCGTAGGTTACCTCCTCCGAGGGATTCCCAATCATCCAATAAAGACGTATTAACTTAGTTGCAATTGTGGTTTTGTGATGTTCATGATTAAATTTTGAGTTGTCTTATATTTTGAATGTTGTGACAGTGAATTTTATCTTGGATGATTTTAGTTTTGGTTTTGGTTTTGGGTTTTGCGGTTATCCTAGCAGTTTTGGTTTTCATGCAGGGTGACATCGTTGTTTAACATGCAAGTTTGTGTTTTTGTTCATACATGCATGTGAGTAAGTATAGTAACGTAATGGAAAGTAAAGTATGTGAAACTAGAAATTCAGGTAAAATAAATTACAATAAAAACGTACCTGGATGGTCTTCCTGTCATCTTTAAATGAAACTCAAAATGCATATAAGAGTATTTATATATTAAAAGCATTTTATGTAAAGCGGGGAAATAAGGTTCTGGTGATCTAACAAATCCTAAATCATATCTTGGTGAGCCCTCATTAATTCAATTAAGGATGATTTTATTAAGCAAAACATACTATGTTTAGTAGACCTCTGAGGTATCCAAAAGGTGTGGAGAAAGAAGCAGATCCATGCTTCCCTCTCACCGCCTGATGAAAAGTCTCGAACTCATTTAAACTTATTATGCTGCTTAATAATTCATCCAATGAATACCTCCAATACTCAGTGAACATTAACGTTTCAAGTATCCCTAACAGTAAGGTGATTATCATTTGTTATTGAATTTGAGAATTATGTGGGTGAAGACCCTTAAAGGGGCAAGTTAATGTTATTACAACACTTCACCAATTTTAGTTTCAACTTGGGCTTTTAGTGTCTTAAAGGTGTTCAATTTTTAGTTACATTCACTTTTCTAATCCTCATTTAACCAAATTTGATTTAGCCTAGGTCACTACTAAGCCCTTAAGACCTTGGTGGATATATTAGTAATTTATGAAAGAAATTGAATTTTAAGTGATAATAATTCATTATAAAAACATTTGAATGTCATTTGAACACCATATAGGGGTATTAAGTTAGTGAGTTATTAACATCCAAAATCTTACTCCTAAGTCTAGGATCACTTAATTTAATAGTCTTCCAAATTTTAATAATTTAGGAAATTGCAAATTTATCCTTTAATTAAGAAAAAATGAGATCGGCTTCTACCAATTAATTCCTTGTGTTTCAATCATCTGAACATGTTAATTAAGATCAAGGATTGCTCATTTCTCCTTCTTGAATTAAGCCTAAATGTTAATTAAGACTAAATTTTCAAAATTATTTCTTTGCCCCTGAGGCTCTATCACTTTATAATTCATCAAATTTAATTCAAGTGACTTTAGAATTTTTATACTACCTCACTCATGAGTCAATTAATACATCAGAGGAGAGAATGTGATTTTTCAAAATTTATTTTAGTTTATATAATTATTTACATGCAAAAATAGGATTCTTCAAAGAAAATTCAATAAATTGACCAAGGCAAAACATAATAACTTGAAATATTTATAGGAGGTAGACTTAAACCAGAGAACCACTTGGACCAAATTTCATGATTGTTTGAGTTTTATTTGAATTATTAGAATTATTTTAATTTCTAGAGTATTAATTAATTATAAAATATTTTAAATTTGGAAAATTAAGTTTTATATTTTTATTAATCTATCCAAGATCAACAAACCCAGAGAAACAAATTTTACATTTTTTTTATTTTGTTTTGAATTATTAGAATTATTTTTCAGAAATTAAGGAAAATCCATTTTTAGCCTTTAAAAATTATTTTTGGCCTTTAAAATTTAATATCTTAACTTAGAAAATTAGGAAAAATATTCCAATTGCTCCTAAGGGCTTAGGAAAAAATTTAAAACATTTCCATAGATTTTTTTAATTTTGTGATTTTTAATCTTGTGATTTTTATTAATTTTTCATTATTTAAATATTTAAAATATGCTTAAAAATGAAAATTTTACTTTAATTACAATTTTATTTTTTAGAAAATTCCTCTGATTATAGAGAACTCCCAAAAACCAATTTTATAATTTTTTGAGTTATATTTTAATTATTATGATTATTTTAAGTGTTAAAAAAGGCCTTTAACATAGAAAATTAAATTAGGTTATCAAATGAACTTCAAATGTTCTGAAATTTTTATGGGGAGTCCTTTTAACTTTAAATTAGATGTTTATTTTTTCCAAATTAATTTTTTTGTGTTTTAGGATTTTTTAAAAATTAGGTGTGTTCTTCATGACTTAGCTCATGACAAATTTTGTTAGGGCTCTCTGGTCACAGCGAAATTACCAAAATTTTCTTGGATTTTTCGAAGCAACATGCTAATTACTATGATTAATTTATGCAAATAATAGACATAAACTTGAAAAATACATATCTCCTCATAAGGGTCTCCTCTGACTTTGGAAATATTAGGGAAGATCTCCCATGACAGAGGCTACAAATAACCCAAATAGCATGCCATGGTGAAATATTTGAATGCATGGAGATTCAAAATACTCAAAAAAGTATTTAATTAATTAAAATTTAAGATATGCATCAAATAAACCTCAAACCATTTCCACATTGTTCTCCCATGTTCATTGAACGCTAGGATATTTTTCTTTTATTTTTCAGATTTTTCTACACCAAGATATGAATTTTTGAAGTTAGGGGGTATTTTCTGAATTAATTAAATCCTATTTTCCTACTTAAACCACGTGGCACCACGGCATCATGCGAAGGCTCCGAAGGCTTGCGTGGCGCGCTCTGGTTGGACGTCACCTTCCGACTCAGCGCTGACTGGGCTTGCGCTTTATGTACCGAAGAGTTGTTGGCTTCATCTTACCCGTCCATTTGATACACGCGCCATCCAATGGACGTGAGTCTTCTTCCCCGTCTAGTTCATCCCAAGAGCTGTCTACCTTCTAGGCTTAAGAACTCAAGCTACACTTAACTAAATCGACTTGGGTTTGTTTCTAAAGACTCATCTAACCTAGACGAAGCTATCTACATGACTAACATGGCATGAAATTGGATCTATGCAAGTGTAGAATCAAAACAAGCTCGAGACAGTGGGGAGGTTTATACCTTTGCTCTGAGAAGGGAAGCTTTAATCAGAGGTGCTTCGCACGTTTGTGGAGGTCCAAGGAGGCTAGGGATTGAACTTCTTGCTGTGGTGAAATGTCTAGACCCAAATTCGATCAAGACCAAATTTGGGTGTTGATTAATGTCTAGGGTAGAGGCTCTTTATGAGGGGGCTTTGATGGGGCTTCTTCCTCTCTCACTATGGTGAAGGTTTGGGCAAGTTTAATTTGATTTTGGTTCAGTGTAGAGTTGTGGTGGAGAGTGTCCTGTTTTCGATAAGGATTTGAGCTCTGAAATTGAGCTTTGGCAAGGGAAATTACGACAGGAAAGTGGTTAGGTTTCACTGAGGAGGTCTCAAGGAGCCTGTGGGAGCAATTGGGGAGGGTTTCCTTGGCAAAATTTAAGCACCCAAACTTTGACCGTGAAGAGGCCATTTTATAGGCATGGCTGGAGAGGGGAGCTCAGGGCCTGGCTTTGGGTGCAAAAGCTTACTGAGGTGGTGAGCTAAGCAGCACAATTGTCCAGTGGGAGTGGGACAGCTCAGATGGGTTAATTGGGTGAGGATTTAAGTGTGGTGGCTCTCAGTTTTGAGGTGCTCCGGTGACTAGGCCAACCGACAATGGCAGGAGAGATGCTTAGGTGGCTCAGGAACCTCAGAGGAATCTGTCACAATAATTAATTTGGGCTGGTGATTGGTTTTGGCAAAGATATCTTTGGCTTAAGCAATTTAGATAACAAAACCCTTGATTTAGGGGACCTTTAGTCCATGGCTCATCTAGGGTAGGTTAAGTGGGTCTAGCTTGGTTACTCAGACCCAAAAGTTGGCTATAGAAGTCTTGCCTTGAGTAATTTGACATAACTAGGTCAATTTTGGTGCATGGGTCCAATGTGGGTCCAAATGGCCAAAGGTTGAGTTTGAGTTAGGCTAGCCATGACTTTGAGCCCAATTAATTGATCAACATTGTGTAGATGATTGTAATGAAGATTTTTGGTGAAGGGTTGAAATGATTTTGAGTTCAATTGGGGGTTCAATTTGATTGAAGGATTTTGAAGGATTTTGAGATTTTGGTTAATTTGGGCATATTGGGCTAGACTTGGGTCTAGGTTGGGCTAAGGCTGGGCTAGTTCAAAATTGAAGGCTGAAAATGGTCTATATGAATGTAATGAAGAGTTCTCAACATCAATTGGGTATTAATTTTGGGGTTAGGGCACTCAATTTGGTGAAATTTGGGGACATAGCCAATTTAGGGATTTTTGACTTGGGTTAAAATTGAGTGAAATTGAGGCTTGACCAAGGCAAATTTAAGGTCTAATTTGATGTTTAGAATTGTTATGAAGAGTTTAGGATTTGAATTGGGGCAAATTGAGTAGGCTATGGGGTTTAATTTTGTGGGGTTAAGTCATATAGTCAAAATTAGGGGTTTAACTTGGATCAAAATTAAGCTCAAAGTATGGGTTAATTAAGCTTGGATTTGGTTTGATTTGATCATATGAAAGATGAATTTCATATGAAAGGTGAATTTGAGTTTAGAATTGAAATCGAGGGAAATTTGGTCAAATTGATGGACATTTGAGGTAAATTTGGAAAAATTTTTGAGGTGAATTTGGGAAAGTTGAGGTGAATTTGGGAAAGTTGGGTCTTTAAAGACAATTTGGGGGTTTTGGTAAAAATGATCAAATTTGTCAAATTGGGTTCAATTGGAAGGTCCAAATTGGTTTTAGAAATATTTGAAGTGATTTTGGAGGTTTTGAGAAAGTTTAGGGTGCCAAGGGTATTTTTGTAATTTTGTAATTTTGGTGGCATTTTAATAAATTTGGCATTTTTGTGTTGTTTTGGGTAATTTGGGTATCTTCAAATGGTTTGAAATGATTTTTGAACAAATTTGGATATTTTGGGTGAATTTGAAGATTTTGACCAAATTTAAGGTTTCAAGGGTATTTAGGTAATTTGGGTGGATTTGGGAGAAAAAGGCCAAGTTGGACATTTTGGTAGAATTGGGGTACCAACCACCCTATGTGAGCTATGGACCAATGTAATCCCCATTTGGCTCCTCTATGCCCTGATCTTAGCTAAACCCTAGCCTAGGGCTAGTGGGTTTAGGGGACCATCTACATGAGTTTCCGAAAAGATCAAAAGGATCAAAGTCAACAAATTTTATGTTTAGGGTTGTGAGTGATTGTGGGTGAGAGTGTAAGTGAGTGAACTAGCTCTAGACTAACATTCAATGTCAACCCTAAGGTCAAGCAGTCCTATGAGCAACCCTAAGGCCAAGTAATCCTATTGGGACTCCCCTTGAGCTCCCTCATATTGGCTCCACCTACTAAGGGTTAGAGGTTAGGACCAATATGTGGAACTTCAGGCTGAGCAAAAAAGATTTTAGATTTTCTAGTGATGCGGAGACTAGACCCTAGGCTACTAAGGAGGAAATACTAATCCTCAATGAAAAGTGAGGTCAACAAATGGACCCCCAATAGGTGGGGTGCGCTGGGCAAGCACACCGCGCGTATTGGCATTGATCGACGAGATCAACAAAACCAGCACAGACTCCTGAGTCAACAGACCTCAAAGGAGGTATAGAATTGTGTGGGCTTTTGTTTTTGCTGGGGAATTAACAAGTGAATATCTGATCAACATCGAGGATTAGGAACTCTCGCTAGGGATTAAAGAGTGGGTTTTTTGTTATCAAGTTAAGGTGTTTATAGAGGATGGGAATTAGCATTTAGGTGATGACCTCGAAGATTGAGCGTAGGATGGCATGGTGGCGGAAAGGTGTGAGTAGAGAATTGGATTTCGTGGTGGGGGTCTTACACCAATCTTGAAGATGTAGGTAGAAAATTCGATGTCGTGGCTGGGGCCTTACACCATTCTCGAAGATGTAGGTAGAAAATTTGATGTCGTGGCGAGGGCCTTACACCAATCTCGAAGATGTAGGTAGAGAATTGGATGTCGTTGAGGGGGCCTCACACCAATCTCGAAGATGTAGGTAGAGAATTGGATGTCGTGGAGGGGGAATTACACCAATCTCGAAGATGTAGGTAGAGAATTAGAAGCCGTGGAGGGGGCCTTTCACCAATCTAGAAGATGTAGTTAGAGAATTGGAAGACGTGGAGGGGGCCTTACACCCATCTTGAACTTACACCAATCTTGAAGCCTTACACCAATCTTGAAGATGTAGGTAGAGAATTAAAAGCTGTGGAGGGGGCCTTACACCAATCTCGAAGATGTAGGTAGAGAATTGGATGCTGTGGCGAGGGTCTTACACCAATCTCAAAAAGTTGAGAATAGGATGAGATGTTCCATAAAGGGGAGTCTTACTCCTATCTCGGAGATGTAGGTAGAGAATTGGATGCCGTGGGGGGGGCTTATACCAATCTCAAAAGCTTGTGAAAAGGAAAATAATGTTTTGGTATTGGCCTCGAGGGCAGGAATGTAGTGCAGAAAGTTTGTGGTGTTGAATTTGTAAATGTGTGCATGTAAAAAGGTTGACATTGGTGGGAAAGATATGTGAAATTTTGTGGGGTTTTGTGCAAAATGTGAAATTTTGCAGGGACTATGAGGAGAATTAGTGCAGACAATGATAGCCGTGCTGCGCGAGCAAAGTGCAAGAGACCTCAAAATTAAGTGAATCAACTCAACAGATTTATTTTCTTGTGTTGTTGTTTTTATCACATTTAACTATCAAAATATGTTTTCAAATTTTAAAAAAAATTTGTTGATTGGTTTTTTTTTCAAAAGAGTATTTTATTTGAATTTTATTATTATCAAATTTTTATTGTTTCGTTCTTTGTTCATTATAGTCCCGAACCAATGTATGGCTTCGTTGCTTTTATCCATCGCACAAAAAGCGCAATTGAACAAACAAACAAAATTTTGAAAGAGATTTCATTAATCTGCTCCAATAAATATTACAAATTAAGTGCAGACCAAAGCCTCAAAAAGTATAATTATGCTAACTGCATCAAATTACATCTGAAAATATCCCAGGTTGAGTACATATCATCGGCTGAGCATGTCTAATATATATCATATTTGGTATGACAAAATGCAGTAAAGAGGAATCCTCTAAGTGTCTGTCTCTGGTGAGGCAAGTTCCTGATCGAGCTGACCTACTAAGCCATGCTCCAGGATAAGAGTTCATTTTTCATGTGTCTAGAGATGCAGCTCTCTCATAGCTCGTAAGGCAGTAGCTCTTCTAGCTCCAGGTCCGGTCGGAATCCATATGATATTTTGCTGTCATCCATCCTTCGGAAGGTTAAAGACACTTTATGGTGTTACACCCCTGGAATGCAATGTTTGGCGATGTCTGCTCCGTTTGTTTTAAGAACAAGCACTGAACCTACGGGTAGAGGAATCTCCACGGCACCTTTGAACTCGTCGGGGCCGATGATATCAATGCAGAAAGGTCTCACAAAGTCATGATGGTCAATATGCAGAGGAATGCAATCGCCCTTGTCATAGACTTTGATGATGCAGCTGTTAGGAATGCAATTGGGTGGAAGTATGCTCCATCGAACCATTCTCTTGATCTTCCATTTTATCATGGGAGGTAGTAGATCAACCTCATCGTGTCTCAGAATCCTATGAGGATTTCCTTGTCTGTCTTTAGTGAAGTTGTAAAAATAGCCACATTGTATGGTGATCCTGTCCTTTCCATGCATCCAGTTTTGTGGCTCATAATAGGTTCTTTCCATTAGGAGGCTTGCTTGACCCCTAACTCTTAGATCAAAGATGGAGTTGAGAATACTTCTTTCGTCGCTCTCGGAGAAGACCCTAGTATATAGCTCAAAGCCTTGTAGTATATTAATGAACCTTCCTTATACTTCTTCATAGATTCAAAATCCTTTTTGCTTACTTTACTTATTTTGTAGTATTTCGCTGTGCTAATAATTAGCGGTTGTCGGGGATGTTCCCTCATTTCAACATCGATGGGAATCCAAGTTGGTGCTACTTCTGTCTCCAACGGAATGTATGACTTTGTATCTAAGGAGATATATGGTTCTGTACTCAACGAGACATATGGTTCCCCCATTGGGTAATTTGTGGTCTGAAATCCATTGTCAGTGGACGCATACTCCTCCAAAGTACTATAGAGCTCTAGGTGGAGGACGTTGCAGTCCGGACATTCCACAAATGCCCTTGTAGCTGACGTACATGTAGGTATCTCGGTGTTGCATGTTGGGGAACCCTTACAAAGAACATCTAAAACTGGTGGTATCTTCAACTTTGTAAAGAATTCAAACTCATTGTCTATAGCAGGCAAGCTAGAAGAGGTCTCTCTCATGCCTGGATCGTAGATATTCCCCTCGGGAATAAGGGTGAGCAAGTTTTTCGCCTCCTCTAACATCTTTTATCTTTGCGTAAGAAAGGCCTATGCTTTCGGCGGTTAGCGTTCCTACGCTGAGTTCTCTGTAGTGGTGCATCTGACCATCTTTCATCATTGGCAGCGACTATGCCTCCAGTCGGCGTAGCTATCATAGAGGTAGACGACTAGTCCCCTCCCTTGGGTCTTGCTGTACCATCACATTTTTCCCTTTCAGTGAGGAACTGTCTCTGGTGCTTAACCTTAACAGTGATGGTAGCCCTTCTTTTTCCTGGCGGCTAACCACATCCATCAGAGGACCCTCATAGTCCATGTCGACTTGACTAAAGTCCACATCGAAGTCTATGGTGCCACCCTGCGGCGTCCTTTCCTCATTGAGTACGAGGTTCCAGCCATCTTTGAAAGCAAAGATCAGCCTCTGGCCTAATATTTTTCTCTGCAAACGATAAGAAAAACATTAGTAAGCTGAAATTTGGCAGGAACAAGAACAAAATAAAGTGTTTGTTGAAGAAAATTTTATTTTATGTTGGTGAGAAAATTATTTATTTATGTATGTATTTTGTTTAATTTAGTAGAATATCAAATTTTAAAAAAGAGAAAATTGAAGTGTATAATTTCAAAAATTTTCATTAAATTGAGGTTAATTTTATTACAAAAATTTGGACTTGGACATAGATATTTTGGCCAAATAAATAACCCCATGTTGGCATCATTTTTTTTGGATGTCATAGGTGTAGGGCGTCCACTTGTGATCGACGAAAATTAATTATCGTGTCGCGCACTAAATTGGCTAAAATTGGCCCGTTCGTCGGTGAAGTTATCCAAATGACATCAGACGACGAAATAGACCACATGAGTGCGTCCGAAACGTCGATTTTATCTACGAAGGACGCTCGTTGGACCACAGTTTCGCGTGCGGGCTAAAAATGCGCGAATTTTTATTTTCATCCCGATTGCTAAAAGGGGCCCGAGCGACCCTAGACGATGAAACGGACAGTGCGGTCGAGTCCGGAACGTAGAATTTACCTAGGGGAGAGGTTCATTTCACTGCAATGACGTATTCGACAAAAAGATGCAGAGAGATAATAATAATAATAATAATATTATTATTAAAAAAAAAAGATTTTTCCTTTTTTTTTTTTTTTAAGCTGCGTAACTCTCTCCTCCCTCTCTCTGCTCCCTCCTCCCTCTCTCCTCTATTCTCTCTCAAAAAAAATAAAGAAACGGTTAAAAAAAAAAAAAAGAAAGAGAGGGAAACAAAAATTTCCCTCTTATCCTCCTCACACGCGAAGGGCTGCACCCTCTCCCATTCGCAAAGAACCACCCGTCCCTCTTTCTCTCGGCCTTGGGAGCCGCACCCGCCGCCGGTCTCTTCATCGCCGGTGAAGATCGCCGGCCGGCGTGCCATTCCAGCCGCTGGCGGGGCCCCTCTCTCCTGCTTCTTTTTCTCCTCTTTCTTTTTCGTCTTCTTCTTCTTCCTCTCCCTTTTTTCTGATTATTCTTTTCTTCTTCTTCTTCTTCTTCTTTTTCTTCTTCTTCTTCTATTCCCTCTTCTTCTTCTTCTTCTCCTCCTAATTTTTCTTTTTTTTAGGCATCGTATTTACGCCGGAGAAAATCAGCGAGGAAAACAACATATTTTGGGCTCTCCTCCGCGCTTCTTTTGCCCCCGGTGCGCACCTCCAGCGAGCTAAGTCCTCGCCGGGCAGCGAGCAAAGTCAATGTTTGAGGAGGCTCAATCGTCTTTTCTTGTGCGAGGAAAACTTCGTCTCTTTCACCGCCGTCGAGCGCCCCTCGAAGATATATTTTGCATACTGGAGCATGGATTGGACGTCGGCGAGCTTGACGCAAGCAAAGAGAACGCGTCCGCAACCGTCACGGTGAGTTGACCCTAGGTTTTAGCGGTGTCTAGGCGTGTGAGTTCGATCGCCCACACGGGGTGCGTGCGCCGGCATGGGTCGGCTCGACGACGTGACTGCGTGATGGATCGTCGATTTCCTAGAGCTAGCCTTTAGGTTAGGACTTTCTGTGCGTAACCAAACACCCCCCGTAGAGCCGAGTGTCTCCAATTTGTTGTGAGCCTTAGCACAAGTCCCGATGGGTTCGAGTCCCTCACTCCCCTTGCTTTGGGTTTCCCCAGCTTTACTTAGAGAAGCTAGGAGGTCGGACTTGGCAAAGCGAGGGAAGCTTTGTAGCTGGCTCGCTTTGCAAAGTCTGGAGGAGTTTGCAAAATGGGAAAAGCTTTGTAGCTAGCACATTTCGCAACGCCGTGGAGAGTTTCCCCCTCGGAGATCCAGGGAGAAACTCCCCACATTTCCTCACCAAAACAAGAGGCGGCGATGCCGCATTTCCAAGGGTTTAAACTTTGGGTTTCCTAGGTGAGGTCGTTAGTATGAGCGTGGCTCGCTATCATATGTGGTCATTTGCATCTCATTGTTTGCATATGTGTGTCTTACATTGTTGCATATTGTGTGTCATATATCACATTTGCACCTGCACTTGTACCTTGCACCTTGCATTTACACGTTGCACCTTGCACTTGCACGTTGCACTTGCATCTTATATCTTGCACTTGCACCTTGCACTTGCACGTTGCACTTGCACTTACATCTTATAGCTTGCACGAGCGTCCGACCACTTGCTCATTTGCATGTTGTGTATGTGCATGTATATGTTGTCTGCATGCTTGATATCATCTGCTTGAGTTGCCTACTTTCTGGTCACTGCCTTACCGGCACCCTCTTTTCGGGCCCCTGCCGCTACGGCATGCCTACTTTCGGGTCACTGCCTTACCGGCATACGCTCTTTTCGGGCCCCTGCCGCCACGACAATTCACCTTGATTGCTTGTACTACTCGTTAGGAGAGTCACTCGTTTGTTGGTCGTGATACTTAAATGAGCATTGCCCGCAAGGATGCCTCGGTGAGCCATGCGAGTTTCTGTATCACAAGCAACAAATAATATAACTGTGTTAAAGATCTAATGACTCTAAAGCATGTCACTTGATTTGCTCCAGAACTTTCATTAGCGGTCAATTATTTTAAATATAAAAAAATGTTAATTTTGTTATTATAAGTATTATCCACATATTTTAAAAGTATAAATGTTAGGTCATATGTGAGGCCACCTCTTTTAAAATGTCACCCTTTTTTTTCTTGTGACATGCTTTAGATCTCCTGAATATTTATGGCAGGGCCGATGTGACGACCCAGTCAAATTCATACAATAACCAGTGACATTACCTTGAGCACATAGATGTTAGTTAGAAGACTTTTTGTTAGGTGGTGTGCTAGGCTAGGATTTAGGGTGCTAGATAGTCTTTTTGATGCCTGACTATTGTTCTCTGTTGGATTGGTTGCCCTAGCTAGGTATCTTTCTTTTGCATTATGCTTGTGGTGTGTCTGCATGTTGCATATGTGTGGTAGTATGTTAGGGCGTTCTTCTGCAGAGAGCCATGCCTATTTTCATATACACACAGGTACCGCTATGGTGGGGAGCAAGTGGTGGGGAGCATGTAATGATTTCTGACCCTTTTTGCTTGCAGGTGTTGTTAACTTCCCCCACTTTTAAGGCATGCTTATGATACGTTATTTGCTTTTCTCACTAACACTTATTTTCATGCAGGATTGAGTCTTTTCTTTTCCTATGGACTTTTTAGAGTCTAGGAGAGTCTTGTATTAGAAATAAGATATAGGCATGGATTCCTGGACGTTAGCGCGGGAACCACGTGGAGTGGATCAGAAGCAGATGCTCGTGCCCCGTATCTAAATTCTGTATTTTTACATTGATGTATAGAATTTAGACTAAGCATGTATATGTGGATTCCGACCACTCTTTTTCTTTTCTGGGATATATTATCGACCCAGCGGCACCGGCCTGTTTAATATTTTGATTTGACTTGTTTTACTTTATTTTTGCATCATGTTGCATGTCTGCACTTGCATGTGTTTTCCTTGTTTCTTTCTGTGGTTTATCTGGGATTTCACGATACAACATAGGCTCATTAAGGACCCTAAAATTGTAATTTTCTACAAAATACTAAATAAAATATTCAAGATAATTAAAATTTAGGATTAAAATATTCAGGATTTAAAAATTTGCAACATTTACTTTCCTGCATATATTAATAGGGCCTCCACA
>NW_018236428.1:96703-108862 GCF_001263595.1 Phalaenopsis equestris | reverse complement strand
AGTACGCCTGGAGTGTTAGAATGCTCCCTGACCCAGACGGGGTGTAAGTCTTTTTGTTTGAAGTGTTTCCAGCTTTGTAGATGAACCTCCGTTTCTCTTCTTTCTAGAGGCATCCTTTCCATTTCGGCAGGTATAAGTCCCACCTCTTGGAGCTCCAGCTTGTAGTCATAAGATAGAGTTTCCTTCCTTTGTGACCGGGGATCTCAGGTTGTGTTGGGTCGACTACCTTCACGACCAGGTAGACTTAGGGTCCTAGTAGCTGTGTATGACGGGTCCGTGGTACCCCGACCCAGTTACCTCTACCTTTTAGGATTACTTTTCCTTGCCTTTTTGTTGAGCCCCTTTGAGCCCTTTCACTCCTTGACCTCGTTGATATCACCTTGACGACTCGATGCCGATGAGCTGCCGCCCATTTGGGATACGACGATTTGTCCTCTGCCCTTTGGCCCGGACGTGCTTTGACGTATTGGGATATCCACGTCAAGATGATTTAGGTTATTCCGTGGGCCCCATGTGCCGATGAGTCGCTACCCATTTCGGGATGTGATAGACTCACTCTATGTTCGATTACTTAGCGTGAGCTTTAAAGCATTGGGACTGTTCCCACACGGAATAACCTTCATTTGATTTCCTATACCCCAGGTCTATGATAATATGAAGCGAAATTCCTTTTATCGAGAGTATTCTTGGGTATCCCCCAAGATGTAATTAACCAGTAGGAACACGTTCCTCTGGGAGTGCTCTTGACCCCAGAACAGGTACATACACCTGACTCTCTGGTTATGGGTAGTCTATGTAGATACTTCTTTCGCGGATATTGGTTTAAGGTGCCTCCGCCCGATCTTGTTTGGGCGAACATTCTTAACATATCCTTGCGAGGTTTATCGCACGTAGACTCTCCACGTTTTACTTTTTCTCTTGTTTGTCACTTTGTCGTATGTCCCTTTTTATTCGATTCCTCTCCTCTTTGAATCATTTATATGGTTCGGGAGGGAGATTTATTCGAATGGGGGAAGTATACGACGATCGACAAGCTGGCGACTCCTTTTAAAATAAAAAAGAGAAAAATGAACGGAAGCACCCCAAAACAATGAAAATTTTAAAATTTTAAATCAAGTGATGCTAAGCAATGCAGGTTGCGTAGTATGTTTTTAGGTATCATCCGTTGATTGGCATCATGGGTCTCTCACCCTAAAAATCTACTAGCCGGTAGGCTTGTCAAATCTCTCACCAAAGAGATCTACTAGCTGGTAGGCTCCCAAGTTGGCTCGAATTTTTCAGCTATCTTGCGGTGTGCAAGAATGGGTCTTTTGAGCATGAAGACAAGGTCACCAAATTTGAATATCCTTGGGTGGACCAATTTGTCATGAGCTTGTACCATCTTTGCCTGGTAAAGTTCCAAATGTTATTGTGCTTCTAGTCGTTTTCCCTCAAGACTCTCTAGTTCTTAAAGACTGAGTTTTGCACTTTCTTCTGTTGTAAACTTATTGAAGATAGCAACTCTTAGAGATGTCGTCTGAACTTCTAACGGTAGTACGACCTCGGACCCGTACACGAGCATGTATGGTGTACACTGAGTGGGAGTCATGAACATCATCCGGTAGGAAGTAGACCCGGAAAGCTTCTACTAGTTTATTATGCCAATCACTTTTGTTTTCATCCAATGTCTTCTCTAAGATTTGTATGAGCGTCTTGTTGAAGGCCTCAGCCAGTTTATTTACTATAGGATAGTAAATTATAGATTACCTTCAGTCTATCCCATATCTTTTTATGAAGTTGTTGGTCTTTGTGCTCTTGAAGGTTGTCTCGTTGCCAGAAATTATTCTTCGCGGAACTCCGAAATGGTAGACGACTTGACTTTTGAAGTATTGAAGGATGTGCTGTGTTGTAACCTCTCGTAATGACACTGCCTCTACCAATTTGGAAAAATAATCCGTAGCGACAAGTAGAAACATGTGTCATTTGGAAGACAAAGGGTCTATGAGACCTATTATGTATGTGCCCCAACACTCAAATGACCATGAGGCAATAGTTGGGTGTAGCACATTCGGAGGTTGGTGCAATGGTGCAAGACCTGACCTCCCCATGCACTTGGCACTGGTGGCATCTTCTGGCTGTATCCATGCAGTCAGACATCATTGCCGGCCAATAATATTCAAGTCTCTTAATCTTCATTATCATCTTCGGCCCTGAATGGTGAGCGCCACTGACATGTAACTCTTTGACAATATTTTGTGCTTCGGCTCTGCTCAAACATCGTAGCCACATTTGATCGAACGATCTTCTCTAGAGGACGTCACCCACTACAGTGTAAGACATAGATTATTTTGTAATGTGGTATGCCTTAGACTTGTCCTCTGACAGCTTTCTAGTTTGCAAATATTCTGTTAATGACTTGCACCAATCTTGATTGATATCCGCAACCACAACGATCATTTCTTCTTCTTTCCCGAGCTTGTGTTGAGTATTGAGGTTGATTCGAGACAACACCTATCTTCCTTGTACTGTGATATCAATGGAATCTCCGGGGGACATGTCTGCTCCTTAGTAAGTTTTGCTAGAGCGTCACCATAGACATTATCTCTTCGAGGAATCTGGGAGAAAGTTACATTGGGAATCTGCTCCAGCAGCGTCATTGTGTACTGATGGTATTCCACTAATCTTGCTTTTAAAATCTTGTACTGTCCAGTGACTTGCTGGATGACAAGTTGAGAGTCACCGTAGATGACAACATCTGTTATATCCATCGAGATTGCCAACTCCAACCCGGTAATTAGCGCTTCATATTTGGCTTCATTTTTGGTGCATGACTCTGTCAGGTGGCATCAGAACCTTAGAATACCCTTATCTGGCGTGATAAAGATTAAATTGATTCCGTCTTTGCCCCGTATAATTGTGCCCGACCCTTTGTCTCTTCTGGCTGATGAAGCTCCATCAAAGTACATCTCCCAGCGTTGCGCACTAGAGAATTCCATTTGTAATATCTGCTCATCTGGTAGTTCGTCATTAAGAGGGGACCCAGTTGGAAGTGGGTGTGCAGCGAGAAAGTCTGCTAAAATCTGTCCCTTAATAGCACGGAGGGGAACAAAAGTTATATCAAATTGCAACAAAATCATCGACCATCTTGCTAGATGTCCAGAGAGTGTTGATCGGGTCATCAAATATTGCAACGGATTAACTTTCAAGATTAGGGTAATCTTATGAGAAAACATGTAATGTCTAAGCTTTTGGGCGGCAAAAATCAAAGCTAGACAATGCTTCTCAATTAGTGGATACCTTATCTCGGTCGGTATTAAGCGGCGACTCAAGTAGTACATTGTATTTTCTTTACCCTCATCATTGAATTGGGCTAAGAGGGCTCCGAGCGAGTTGTCTAAGGCCGCAGTTTAAAGTATCAACGGTTTTCCCAGGGTAGGGGCTGCCAAAATAGGAGGTACCATTAAATACTGTTTAACGTCCTCAAAGGCCCGCTGACATTTCTCTTCCCAAATAAATTTGACGTCCTTTTTAATTAATGCTGATAAGGGCTGACACCTACCTGAGAGATTAGAAATAAGGTGCCTCAGATACGCCAACTTCCCTTGGAAGGAATGTAGTTGTTTCAAAGTTTTGGGAGGAGGGGAGGAGGCATTTCTAATCAAAGTTTTGGGAGGAGGCATTTCTAATATAGCTTTAATCTTATCGATTCCCCGCTCGATTCCCCGATGAAGGACAACAAATCCTAGAAATTTCCCGGAGGTAACGCCGAAGGCGCACTTTAAGGGATTCATCTTAAGGTCATATCGTCGTAACCGTTCGAACACAATCCTCAAGTAGTACAAATGGTCTATCTTTCATTTACTTTTGTTGACCAAATCATCCACATAGCTCATCATCCACATAGCATTCCACTTGGTTGTGAATGAGATCATAAAAAATCTTTGCCATAACTCATTGGTATGTCGCTCCAGCATTCTTCAACCCAAACGACATCACTGTAGAGCAGAAAATCACGATAAGTGTTTTGAGTTCTGTAAGTACTGCATCTTCAGGAGCCATCTTGATTTGGTTGTATCTAGACGATCCATCCATGAAGGAGAATATTTCATGTGTAGAAGCAATATCTACCATCATTGCTGGTATCAATAATGGGAATTCGTCTTTTGGACATGCTTTGTTCAAATCTTTGAAGTCGACACAAACACAGATTTTTCCATTTTTCTTCTTAACTGAGATGATTTTAGATAACCACATGGGTATTGCTCTTCTTTTACAAAGTTAGCATCTATTAATTTCTTCGCGTCGGCGATGACTTGCTGCTATATTTTGAGGCGCATTCTTCTAAGAGTTTGTTTCACTTGGGTTATGTCTTTGTCCACCCCAAGTTTATAAACTGCAACCTCTGCTGACAGTCCTGACATTTAATCATAACTCCATGCGAAACAATCTTTGAATTATGTTAACAGTTTAATTAACTCTAAAGACAGTTGTAAAGATTCTTCATCGTTGAGTAGAGAACTTATAAATGTAGGTCGGGGTTGTTGTAGTCCCGAGGTTAATTTCCTTATTTCCTTCAATTCATCAACATTTTTCCTCCCAACAGTTGATTTAATTTCCTCCTCAAATTCTGGCGAAGCATCTTCTATTAGCTGATCAGTAGAGTAATCCTCCATATCAAGATCAAGACAATCCTCTCCTGATTCAATAGTAACAACCATGCAAAATTTTCAATCATCGACTGGTAAGAATCATCAACTGGTCCGACTGTACCAAATCCAAGACCCTCTTTCAAGTTAGGAGTTCGACTTTTAACATCCCATAATTTTTCAAAGAGTTGTAGTTTATCTTTTGGTATTTATTTTGGCAAATGTCCCTATCCCTATTGAATTAATTTAATTTTTGTACACAAGGCGAAAAATAACCAAAAGGCAATTCCATTAATTCATTAGGATCATCATCCAAACTTACATGATTTTCAAGATTAGTAGAAATAGAATCACAATAAAACTTGATCAACTTTGAACCAGCACTACGGACTTCCTTGACCTCTAAACTCTCAACCTTTTTAGGGAGAATTGGAGTAAGGGTCATGGTGTTCACATAGTGATTTATTCGATCGTACATTATCTCATATTCGCTTTTCTCCATGACTTCTAAGGATACCAAGGATATCTCATATCTCGTACTATGGTTTCTTCTATTTTGTCATCATTATTTCATCTTCAGAACTTTCTTCATCACCAATGTAGATGGTCGGCCTAGTCCGTTCAACAATTGAGTTGGATTTTCCTCGTGCACGTCCCCGGCCTCGACCTCGGGTGCGCAAACTAAAAGAACCTCCACCAATTTGCTACAAAAGAGTGACCTAAGATTGCTGAAGCAGAGTTGAATGGCTCTGCCATTGTACTTCTTCAAAATTTTCACTTTTACACTTCACAATTTCACGAGAGAAGACAGTTTTCTTTCTTTGGAGGTGTTCTTTGGAGGTGTGTAGTAGGCAGCATCTTCATTAATGCCAACTTCATGAACTGAAAAATGGTTGTAGATCTCCCTTGATGCAATGTTCTTTTCTTTCCTTGTAATACTTAATGCACTAGTATAGAGACGATGGAACCAGGTTGTGTTCGTGAATCCATGGTTGACCAAGTAGAGCGTTGAAAGAGGTCTCAGTATCGATGATATGGAACTTAGCGGTTGTTACTAGTTCTCTAACCTTCATAAGTAATGAATTTATCCAAGGGCTCTCTCTCCCTTTTGGTTGAATCCTCTTAACATCATTTTATCGGCCGTAAGCTCTTGGGCTAGATAGGTCAATGTTTGTAGGCTAATCAAGTTGAGTGATGCTCTAGGATCTACGAAAACTCTGGACAACACAGATATACCAATGTTAACCGAGATATAGAGCGGATAATTGTGGTCGACGGTACCAAACAACAAATCTTCATCTATGAAGGTTACCCTAGACTGTTCCTTCAACGAGCAACTTCATCTAAGGATGTGCTGGCCAATTGGGCTAAGAAAATCTCTGGATCAAGCAGAGATGTAACCAGAGACTCTCTCATCTCCTTTGATAGTATTAGAGCATCATAGATGCTTAATCTGATCGGCAACTTCCTAAGATGAGCTAGCACGTTGTAATCCACTTTGTATGATCTTCTGATTTTCTCTTGGTTATGTGATTCTTCCGCTGGCGGAGGTGGATGTAACTCCTCTTGAGTTACTGTTTGCTTTCCTTTATCCATTGGAGCTACTCTCGGATGTAATACTCTCCCGCTCCTTAAGTTTACTTCTGTAATTTCTTCTTCTTGAGATATCATTGTTGAATGTTGAATCTTCTGGTTGAATCTTCTGGTGTTTCCTCTTTATTGGAAAGATCTAAGTTGATGGCCAGTGGTTCACCGTGGTACTCGAGGATTGGTTCCTCACTTCCGGTGCTGTCGTAAGCGGTATTGTCGATGTCTTCTTCAGTCTTGTTAATGTGTTCGTGGACTCAAGTACAATTTGAGGATCATTTTGGGAATCGAGATCGATGCTAAATTAGTCAAAATTAGTTACGTTATCACCAGAAAGAGTTAAAACATAGCCGAAATTATAATCATTATATTCATAAGAACCCAGAGGGGTAAAAAGATAATCATACAAGGTCGGGAGTTTGAGGATTTTCTTCCCCGAATCCGAGACAACTAATCTAGCAGAGGCAACCCCTATCCTACCCTCCGTGCTATCACTCTTCATGATGGTGTTATTCTTCTTCTTTGTCTTTGACGATGACGAATCTCCTGGTGAAATCTTCATCTCGGGCTTGGCAGGCTGAAGAACCTGAACGGCGGCTTGCCTTGATGCATCATAGATCTAGTTCAGTATCTTCTTGAGCTTGTTCCAGGTTGTACTCAATCCATCTTTTCCAGTATATGGATCGATCAGAGAGATTGAATCAATCGAAATCAAATTTATAGAACCTCTTTGAGGTTCTTTTAAATATACTTTCGGGATTATTATATTTCCTTCCTGAAGATTTTTCTCGAGCCAATCCTTAAAGATGAAACACTCCTCTATAGTGCGTCCCAACAATCTGTGATACGGGCAATAATTTGGTTGATCTTTCTTATCGACCTCTTCGGGTTTCTTTGGATATGTTAATATGAACTCAGGCTTCTTCATTAGACTTCTAAACATCTTGGGTACTGCTTCATCTTTGAAGGAATACACCACCTTTCTACGTTTTGCAATGGTCATTTTCTTATTCTCTGGTCCGTATGATCCTCCCTGAGATGGTTGCTAGCTAGATTGGCCATACTGTTGTGTTTGTTGTTGAGCATATTGTGATGAAGATTGATGAATATTTTCTGCATGTATCTTCATTGGTTGTTTTCCTTTATCGACAGTTGCCACTGTTCCTAACTTCTTTTCAAATACTCTGGTTGCCTTAAATTTCTCACGAGAATCCATATGTTTGATTTCTTCTTGAAGACTGCTGGCTTTGCTGAGTAGCTTCTCGAAGGATTTAATGGTGAGTCCCTTGAGCATGCCCTTCCCTTGAGCATGAAAACTACTGGCCCATGAATGCTTTTGAGTAAGATCTCAATCGCATTATGTTTCTGTATCTGAGGTTCACATTTTATGCTAAGGTTTCTCCACCTCAAAACATAGTATGCTAAAGTCTCGTTGGGCTTTCGCTTTTCCATCATGAGATCTCCAATAGACACATGATGTTGCGCTCCGGCAAATCTTTTCACGAACAATTGTTCTAATTCGGTGAATACCTTAACTGATTCGTTGGGTAAATCAACATAACAATCAAAAGCGATTCTTGACAGGCTGCTGACAAACTGTCGAAAAAGAAAGGCTTTGTTACCTCTGGTATTACCACAACTGGTTTGAAAATGTGCTATGTGTTGCCTGAGATTTCTAGTCTCGTTGAATATCTTAAGGTTAGGTGACACAAAACCCTTAGGGTAGGGTACGGTAGGGTACGACATCGTTAGGGTAGGGTACGACATCGAACTCCTTCGGGTAAGGTTTACCCTTTAAAACCAATGCACCACCCTTAGATTAGGTTAAGGCTTCCCGAACTTTTTTGAACATTTGGTTAAATTCCCTTTCTAGGAAGGCACTTGATTGAGAATCCTTCTTTTCTTGCTCATCCCTATTTGTTGAGGCAACTTCTCTCTTTTCATCTGTGATATGTATAATCTCCGGTTGATTGACTTCTGAAGAGGATAAATTTGAACTGTGGCCATGGCAGTCATGGCTGCGACCATCTTATCTATCCTTTTCCCAGTTGGCTGACTTGCTCATCCCTTAAGAAGATAACCCTACATAGCTCATCTACGACGTTCTCTTCGATGGGAGGTTGAGCGTCACACGTAGATGTAGTGGCTCTGGTTTCAATGACATATATATCCATGAAATCCTCTTTGAGGTAATCATTGAAGTCAAAATCTTCATCATCATCATCATCAATGAAAACTCCATGTTCTCCGGCTAATTTGGAAATCTCAACCCTAAGCTTTTCAACATTTTCTTCATTTATTTTCTCTCGGATTGTCTTAAGATATGGAGGACACTGTTGCATCTCCGCCTCCTATTGTTCTTCCATCTCACTGGCAATTGCTGTGACAATGCCAGATACTTTGAAACCTAGCTTCATTCTCTGATCTTGCCTTGCGGACTTACTGGACTGTATCAGTACAGCGAAGCGACCTTGGGTATCCACACCTACCTTTTTCTTTGACGGTAATGTCTTGAGATGGAGTGTCTTAGCAGAGACATCGGCATGTTGAGGAGAAGTATGCTCCTCATGGCACAGACCAAATACAGTACTGGTTAGTCTCTTCTTTTTTTCCTTTGGAACTTTAGGAACATCTCTATAGTGGGTGATTGGTAGAACTCTCGGACCCAGACACAACTTAATTGGTCGACGGCCTGCGGGTCTAGTGACGATAGAATTGATAGTACAGTGGCGGTATCAACTCTGCTTCCCAAGAGGAACCAGACAGGAATGCGAGTAGGTAAAGCTTCAATTTACTTCCGGGAGCATCTGATAGATCTGACGTCCTTTAGAATTTCTTTCTTCATGTGAGGGGATACTGCACGTCCCACTCGTTTGAGTAACTCACAAACTGAGCAACCTTCCTTAGTAGCTAGTCTCTAAAAAACTGAACTGACTCAGGTGATCGGAGCAGGCTTCTTCCTCTCGTGACTATGCCCATGAAGTGACGGTAAAGTAGCGGCAATCTTTTGGATACTTTCATACCCGTTGGTATCCATTAAGGGATGGAACCAACTCCCTCGCAGAAGTAGATAGGACTTCGATAATCCTAACTCGTCCTGGTGAGAATCTTCATCAACAGGTACCTCCTTAGGAGTCTGGGCTTTAGCAACCTTCTGAACCTTCATGTTGTGGTTTGGCTGCGGTTTCTTCTTTGGGTTCGGGTTAACAGTGCAGTCCTCGAACTTGATCCAATTTCAAATACTGAGGGCGAGACAACTAACCGTTCAGTCGGGTCTTCAACAATCATAACTTCCTTTACCTTAGCAGAAGCAGGAAGAATGAACTTGGTAGGTGCCGAGGCGGTAGTAGGCTTGACCTTCTTACAAGAAGGAAAATCCTGAAGGCAGTTCAGGTTAAACTCGATAGTCAACTTCTGAACCTCTGGAGCAATGACTTTCATTACAACAAACGGGGCTTTCCTGAGAACGACCTTGAGATCTTCAAATCCGACTCCGAACTTGATGGTGGGAGCGGCATTGCGGGCGTTGAAGCTCGTCAACAGGTTGTAGGCAAAAGTGAGCGTTGGGCACACCATTGCAGCAGTTTTAAAAGAGAAAGCTCTAGAGTTAGCTATTTAGTCAATACCTTGTAATCCTAGTGCGAGCACTAAAATTAGCAGAGGCCAATTTGTAGACTGGGTAAGTCCTTATTTAATTTGTGGAGGTTCTAAAATTTTAGTAAAAATAGTTTGAAAGTTGAAAGATTTAATTAATATAAGGAGAATTAAAGAGCACGCACAACATGACACAATTCGATTTAATTTACAAATCAACAAATCAAACTCGAAAGAAAGATGTAAAGTGTTTAGGACCCAGTGCGGGACCAACTTTACAACGCACAATGCCCTGATAGAACTAATCCACCAACACACCTATTGAGGATCTGACCCCACATGAAGATTAAAAGTCCTTAATGGCCTCCTGAACCTCTCTGTTCAAAGGTGATTGTACAAACGGTTTTGAAGTCCAAAGAGTTGATTGTACTTTCCCAAGACAGAAATGGGTAAAGCGTACCAACGGAAGAAAGGTAATTTAGTCCATAAGGGACATTGACACATTACCGATGTATGAAGATAATATTTCCTGATTTAAATGGAGAGAAAAGCTATATCCCCAGTGGAGTCGCCATAAGCTGGCGACACTATTTTGGGTGTGGAGTTGCCCGTTAGAAGTTCTTAGTTGTCGGAATTGAAATCCTGTCGTTGCATGTTGGAAGCTATCGATACCTCAAATCATGTATCTATCCCGAAAGATAAAAAAAAGTGAGGATGACACTCGATCAAATAAACTGAGAAATATATGACATCTGTTTGGTCTGCGAAACCATTTTATTTGCCGACAAGTTCCCTTATTTAACATGAAAAATTAAATAGGGTTTATATTAAGTTAGGTTCAGACAAGCTTCCTATAAGGGCAAGCCCCTATAGTTAATTACATCTTAAATGACTGAAGTCACCTAAGAAAACTCTCAAAAAAATCAGGAAATATTATCTTCAAAAAGGTCAAAAGCATAGGAATTTTCAACAAGGTCAGACAAAGAGGTGTGAAAGGGTAATGGTTCAAGTTTGGAACATTTTGTTGTAGAATCTAAAGGAGGAAGAACTAGGGGACTTCAAAGATTCGTAGGAGGACCTTGGTGGCTTCTCAAGCTATCCAAATTTTTGGCTTCAATTTTGAGGAGAAATTATTTGGGTGTTTCATCCTGCCAATTTTATTAATTTAGGACTTAGATTTGTGTGAAACGATCACACAAAGAGCCCGAAAAATGTGATGAATTAGGTTGCGATGAATGACAACCTCAGAATTTTAAAACAAGTTAGGACTTATATTATATAGCAGAGCTACACAAAGGCTTAAAGAAAAAGGTTGAGGATTTATGACGCACTAAGCGAACGACCTCGAAATCTTATGGCTTGTTGTTTTGTTCTAAGAAATGGTTTAGCTGGTGTAGACATGTTCTGCTGTTGAAGATAGTCGTACTGCCCATAATGCTAGCTCCAAGCTCCTTTTCGTGGTGAGTTCAAGTTTTTTAAGATGTCAGATCATGACGTCAAATCAAATGGCCCTATAATTATGGTCATTAAAATACTATGGGGTATATTAAAGTTGATTAGAGCGACATGGGTTAAGATCCTACGGTTCCCTTGTTCCGGTTCCACTATTTTTTGCTGGATTTACTTAGTCCAAATGAATTTACTAAACTCAACTTAATGAGTTCCATACTTTCATTTAGTCAGTCAGAAGCCTCGTTAGCAATCATAGGTTACCTCCTTGTCGGCGTTATTTCGGGTTGGTTTGTGGGGTTGCCCGTAAGAAGCTGTCGTTTAATTTACATATATATTTAGTTTTAGAAAAATATGAAATCAAATTGACCCCATATTTTTTCATAGTTTAAAATGAAAGAGCACTGTACCTCAAATCCTGTATCTATCCCGAAGAATAAACACAAGACTTGAGGATGAGGCTCGATCAAATAAACTAAGGAAAGTATGACGTCCGTTTGGCTTGCGAAACCTTTGTATTTGTCGATAAGTTCCCGTATTTAATACAGAGGATTAAATAAGGTTTATATTAAGCTGGGTTCGGATATGCTTCCTATAAGTGCAAGCCCCTATAGTTAATTACATCTTAAATGACCAAAGTCACCTAAGAAGACTCTCGATAAAAATCAGGAAATATTATCTTCAAGGAATTTCAAAGGGTAGGACTCTTTAACGAAATCGAACGTAGAGGTGTGAAAGGGGATTGGTTCAAATTTGAAACATTTTATTGTAGAATCCAAAGGAAGAAGAACTAGGGGATGTTATGGATCCAGAGGTGAACGTCAGTGACTTCCCAAGCTATCCTAATGTTTGGCTTCAATTTTGAGGAGAATTTTGAGGAGGTTTCATCCTGCCAATTTTATTA
>NW_018236428.1:96367-96665 GCF_001263595.1 Phalaenopsis equestris | reverse complement strand
GAAATGATTTGAAATGATTACACAAATAGCCTGGAAGATGTGAGGTTTTAGGTCGTGACAAACAACAACCTCAGAATCCTAAAACGAGTTAGGGCTTAATATTATATAGCAGGGCTATACAAAGGCCTAAAGATGATGTGAGGATTTACGTTCCAAAAGCAAGCAACCTCGAAATCCTATGGCTTTGTTGTTTTAAGTCTAAGGAAGGAAGATTGGTTTAGCTGGGGAAGACAGGTTTTGCTGTTGAAGATGGTCGTGCTGCCCACCATGCTAGCTCCAAGCTCCTAGCCGCGACGAG
>NW_018236428.1:95907-96259 GCF_001263595.1 Phalaenopsis equestris | reverse complement strand
GGTTAGGATCCTACGGTTCCCTCGTTCCGGCACCACTATTTTCTATTGGATTCACTTAGTCCAAATGAACTTACTAAACCCAAGTTAATGAGTTCCATAATTTCATTTAAACTGTGGGAAGCCTCATTAGAAATCATAGGTTACCTCCTCCGAGGGATTCCCGATCATCCAATTTAGATGTCTTAATTTAGTTGGAGTTATTGTTTTGTGTGATGTTTGTGTTTAAATTTTGAGTTGTTTTATATTCTGAATGTTGTGGCGGTGAATTTTATCTTGGTTGATTTTAATTTTGATTTTGGTTATGGTTATGTGGCTATCCTTATGGGTTTTGGTTTTCTGCAGGGTGACATAG
>NW_018236428.1:91718-92570 GCF_001263595.1 Phalaenopsis equestris | reverse complement strand
CAATTTAATGCAAATGTGCTTGGATTTGGCAAAGATATCTTAATCATGTGCATTTTTGGATAAGATCCATTAATTAGGGGGACCTTTGGTCCATGGATTAATTTAGGTGATTTCATGGTGTTTGGACTGGTGGTTAGGTCACATTAAGTGCGAGTGGAAATGACCAAAAATTGGGTTTGGGCTATGTTAGCCATGTTAATTGGCCCAAATAAATATTGAATTTGGTGTAGATGATCATAAGGAACAACTTTGGAGAAGGATGGAAGTGGTTTTGAGCTCAATTGGAGGGTCAATTTGGAGGAATTTTGAACTTTAATCAATTTGGTCATGTTGGGCTAGGCTTGGGTCTAGCTTGGGTTAGCCTTGGGATAGGTCCAAATTGATTGTTATAAATGGTCAATAGGGACCTCATGAAGAGTTTTGAATATGAATTGGATGCCAATTTGGAGGTTAAGACAATCAGTTGGGTGAAATTTGGGGACTTAGCCAATTTGGGGCTAAATTTGGGAATTTTGGATTTAGGCCAAAATCAAATGGATTTGAAACTTCACCAAGTTCAATTGATGGTTTATTTTCATGTATATGAAAGTTACGATGTATAGGAATTTTGTAAATATTTTTCAACATCAATTGGGGCCAATTGACTAGGCCATGGGTTCAATTTGGTGAGATTAAGTAATATTGTCAAAATTAGGGTTCTGACCCAAATCAAAATTGGGCTCAAATCATGGACCAATTGAGCTTGGATTTTGTTTATTTTGGTCATATAAAAAGTGAATTTGAGTTTAGGATTGGAATTGGAGTCAATTAAGATCAAATTGGTGGACATTTGAGTTGGATTTGGGGAAATTT
>NW_018236428.1:91222-91692 GCF_001263595.1 Phalaenopsis equestris | reverse complement strand
TTTTGGTTAAAGATGGTCAAATTGGCCAAATTGGGTCATGTGGTAGTTTAGAGAAATGAAATTGGGAATATTTAGAATTTATTGGGATTTTTTGGGAATTTTTGGAATCTTTGGGATTTTGGGTCCAAGAGGGGGTATTTTGGTAATTTGGGGGTGCTTTAGGGGTAAAAGGTCAAGATGGGTATTTTGTTAGATTTGAGGTACCACATAAGCCATGGACAAATGAGAACCCCATTTTGGGTCCATAGCCTCAGGGCTAGTAGGTTTAGGGGACCATCTACATGAGTATCCCAAAAGATCAAGGGATCTAGGCTAGAAATTTGAGTTCAGGGTTGTGAGTGATTGTGAGTGTAGATAAGTATAGTGAGTGCCTTAGCTCCATACTAACACCCAAGGTCAACCCTAAGGTTCAACAATCCTAAGGGTGACTCATCTTGAGTTGAGTTTCCAGTGACCCCACCTACTAAGTG
>NW_018236428.1:86963-91131 GCF_001263595.1 Phalaenopsis equestris | reverse complement strand
TGAGGGTTCCATGTCTAGTTTTCTAAGAATAGTCAACAGGAAAAGTCCTATGGCTAGACCCTAGGCTACTAAAGAGGAAAAACTAAACCTCAACCAAAAATAAAGCCAACACTCCTCCGAGGGATTCCCGATCATCCGATAGAGACGTCTTAATTTAGTTGCAATAATTTAGTTGCAATTGTTTAGTTGCAATTGTGGTTTTGTGATGTTTTTGATTAAATTTTGAGTTGACTTATATTTTTAATGTTGTGTCGGTGAATTTTATCTTGGATGATTTTAGTATTGATTTTCATGCAGGGTGACATCATTGTTTAACATGCAAGTTTGTGTTTTTGTTCATACATGCAGGTGAGTAAGTACAGTAACGTACTGTAAAGTAAAGTACAGAAAACTAGAGATACAGGTAAAATAAATTACAATAAAAGCGTACCTTGATGGTCTTCCCATCGTCTTCAACTGAAACTCAAAATGCATGCAAGAGTATTTAAATATTAAATGCATTTTATGTAAAGAGGGGAAGTAAGGTTCTGGTGATATACCAAATCCTAAGTCATATCTTGGTGAGCCCTTATTAGTTCAATTAAGGGTGATTTTATTAAGCAAAACATACTAAGTTTAGTAGAATTCCGAGGTATCTAAAAGGTC
Organism: Phalaenopsis equestris; assembly: GCF_001263595.1. Lineage (NCBI taxonomy): Eukaryota > Viridiplantae > Streptophyta > Magnoliopsida > Asparagales > Orchidaceae > Phalaenopsis > Phalaenopsis equestris. Next base: position 90,486 of record NW_018236428.1, on the reverse strand, counting down.
AGGAGAAAGAAGCAGATCCATGCTTCCCTCTCACTACCTGGTGAAAAGTCTTGAGATCATTTAAATTTATTATGTTGTTTAATAATTCATCCTGTGAATACCTCCAATGCTCAGTGAACATTGATGTTTCATCTATCCTTAAGTTTAAGGTGATTAAAGCCCTTATTAGTTCAATTAAGGGTGATTTTATTAAGCAAAACATACTAAGTTTAGTAGAATTCCGAGGTATCTAAAAGGTCAGGAGAAAGAAGCAGATCCATGCTTCCCTCTCACTACCTGGTGAAAAGTCTTGAGATCATTTAAATTTATTATGTTGTTTAATAATTCATCCTGTGAATACCTCCAATGCTCAGTGAACATTGATGTTTCATCTATCCTTAAGTTTAAGGTGATTAACATTTGTCATTTAATTTGATAATTATGTGGGTGAAGACCCTTAAAGGGGCAAGTTAATGATATTAAGACACTTAGCCAATTTTAATTTCAACTTGGGCTTGTAGTGTTTTAAAGGTGTTCAATTTCTAGTTACGTTCACTTTTCTAATCCTCATTTAACCAAATTTTATTTAGCCTAGTTCACTACTAAGCCCTTAAGACCTTGGTGGATATATTAGTAATTTTTGAAAGAAATTGAATTTTAAGTGATAATAATTGATTATAAAAACATTTGAATGTCATTTGAACACCAAATAAGGGTATTAAATTAGTGAGTTATTAACATCCAAGATCATACCCCTAAGTCTAGGATCATTTAATTTATAGTCTTCCAAATTTTAATAATTTAGGAAATTGCAAATTTATCTTTTAATTAAGAAAAATGAGGTTGGTTTCTATCAATTAATTCCTTGTGTTTCAATCATCTAAACATGTTAATTAAGATCAAAGATTGCCCATTTCCCCTTCTTGAATTAAGCCTAAATGTTAATTAAGACTAAATTTTCAAAATTATACCTTTGTCCCTTTGGCTCTATCACTTCATAATTCATCAACTTTATTTCAAATGACTTCAGAATTTTTATCCTACCTCACTCAGGGGTCAATTAAGACATCAAAGGAGAACATCAATCAGGGGTCAATTAAGACATCAAAGGAGAAAATATGATTTTTAAAAATTTAATTTAATTTATATAATTATTTACATGCAAAAATAGGATTCTTCAAAGAAAATTCAATAACTTGACTAAGGCCAAGCCTAATCACTTGAAATTTTTACTAGAGGTAGACTTAGACAAGAGAACTAGTTGGACCAAACTTCATGATTGTTTGAGTTATATTTGAATTATTAGAATTATTTTAACTTCTAGAGTATTAATTAATTATAAAATATTTTAAATTTGGAAAATTAAGTTTTATCTTTTTTTAAAATCTCTCCAAGGTAAAGAAATCGATAAAAACAAATTTTACATTTTTTTTGATTTTTCTTTGAATTATTAGAATTATTTTAGTGAGAAATAAAGGAAAATCCATTTTTAGTCTTTAAAAATTATTTTTGAGCTTTAAAAGTCAATATCTTCACTTAGAAAATTAGGAAAAATATTCCAACAATTTAAAACATTTCCATGAATTTTATTATTTTGTGATTTTTATTAATTTTTCATTTTTTAAATATTTAAAATATGCTTAAAAATGAAATTTTTACTTTAATTAAAATTTTATTTTTTAGAAAATTTCTCAGATCACAGAGAACTCCCAAAAATCAAATTTATAATTTTTGGAGTTATATTTTAATTATTATGATTATTTTTAAGTGTTAGAAGCGACCTTCAACTTAGAAAATTAAATTAGGTTATGAAATGAACTCTAAATATTTTGAAATTTTTATGGGGAGTCCTCTGAAATTTAAATTACGGTGGAGAATTAAAATCAAGTCAGTTAGATGTTTTTTTTCCAAATTAATTTATTTTGTGTTTTAGGGTTTTGTGAAACTAATGACTTGGAATGACTTGGCTCATGAGAAATTTTTTTAAAGGCTCTCTAGTCATTATAAACCTTCAAAAATTTTCTTCAATTTTTCTAAGCAACATGCTAATTATTATGATTAATTTATGAAAATAATAGAAATAAACTTGAAAAGTACATATCTCCTCATAAGGGTCTCCTCTGACTTTGGAAAAATCAAGGAAGATCCCTCATGGCAGAGGCTACAAATGACCCAAATAGCATGCCATGGTGAAATATTTGAATGCTTGGAGAATTAAAATACTCAAAATAGTATTTAATTAATTAAAAATAAAATATGCATCAAATATATGCATCAAATAAACCTCTCAAATAAACCTCAAACCATTTCCACATTATTCTCCTATGTTCACTGAGCACTAGGATATTTTTTTTTTATTTTTTAGATTTTTCTATACCAAGATATGAATTTTTAAAGTTAGGGGATATTTTATGAATTAATTAAATCCTATTTTCCTACTTAAAACACGCGACGCCATGACATCATGCGACGGCTCTGAAGGCTTGCGTGGCGCGCTTTCGTTGGACGCCGCCTTCCAACTCAACACTGATTAGGCTTGCGCTTTAAGTACCAAAGAGCTGTTCGAATTCATCTCACCCATCCATTTGATACATGTGCCATCCAACGACCGGTTTTTGTCCCCATCTGGTTCATCCCGAGAGCCGTCCACCATCTAGGCTTAAGAACTTGAGCTACACATAACCAAATCGACTCAGGTTTGTTTCTAAAAACTCATCTAGCTTAGACGAAGCTATCTATAAAACTAACATGACATGAAATTGGATCTATGCAAGTGTAGAATCAAAACAAGCTCAGGACAGTGGGGAGGTTTATACCTTTGCTATGAGAAGGGAAGCTTCAATCAGAGGTGCTTGAGACGTTTGTGTAGGTCCAAAGAGGCTAGGGATTGAACCTCTTGCTGTGGTGAAATGTCTAAACCCAAATTTGATCAAGATCAAATTTGGATGTTGATCAATGTCTAGGGTAGAAACTCTCTATGAGGGCTCTTTGATGGGGCTTCTTCTTATCTCACTATGATAAAGGTTAAGGAAAGTTTAATTTGATTTTGGTTCAGTGTAGAGTTGTGGTGGAGAGCATCCTATTTCTGGCAAGGATTTTATCTCTAAAATTGAGCTCTGACAAGGGAAATTAGGGCAGAGAAGTGGTTAGGTTGCACTAAGGAGGTCCCAAGGAGGCTATGAGAGCAATTGGGCAGGGTCTCCTTGAGAAAATTTCAGCACCCAAACTTTGATCATGAAGACGACATTTTATAGCCATGGTCGGAGGTCGGAGAGGGGAGCTCATAGGGGAGCTCATGGCCTAGCTTTGGGTGCAAAAGCTTGCTGAGGTGGTGAGATAAGTGGCACAATTGGCCAATGGGAGTGGGACAGCTCAGATGGGTCAATTGGGTGAGGATTTAAGTGTGGTGGCTTCTGATTTTGAGGTGCTCCGGTGACTAGGTCGGCAGCAATGACAGAGGAGGTTCTTAGGTGGCTCTGGAACCTCAGAGGAATCTGTCACAACAATTAATTTGGGCTGGTGATAGGTTGGTGATAGGTTTTGA
>NW_018236428.1:78050-86910 GCF_001263595.1 Phalaenopsis equestris | reverse complement strand
TTTAGGGGACCTTTGGTCCATGGCTCATCTAGGGGGGGGTAAGTGGGTCTAGCTTGGTTACTAGGACCCAAAAGTTTATTGTAGAAGTCTTTCCTTGATCAATTTGACATGGCTATGTCAATTTTGGTGCATGGGTCCAATGTGGGTCCAAATGGCCTAAGGTTGGGTTTGGGTGGTTTAGGTTAGGCTAGCCATGACCTTAAGCCCAATTAATTGATCAACATTGTGTAGATGATTGTACTGAACATTTTAATGAAGATTTTTGGTGATTGTAATGAAGATTTTTGGTGAAGGGTTGAAATGATTTTTAGTTCAATTGGGGGTTCAATTTGAAGGATTTTGGGATTTTGGTCAATTTGGGCTAGACTTGGGTCTAGGTTAGGCTAAGTCCAAATTAATTATTGAAAAAAATTAATTATTGAAAATGGTCAAATTAATTATTGAAAATGGTCTATAGGAACATCAAGAAGAGTTTTCAACATAAATTGGGTGTTAATTTTTGGGTTATGGCAATCAATTTGGTAGAATTTGGGGACATAGCCAATTTAAGGAAAATTTGGGGATTTTTGGACTTGGGTTAAAATTGAATGCAATTGAGGCTTTAGCAAGGCCAATTGAAGGTCAAATTTAATGTGTATGATTGTTATGAAGAGTTTTTATAACAATCATTGAGTAGGCTATGGTAGGATATGGGGGTCAATTTGGTGGGATTAAGTCATAGGGCCAAAATTGGGGGCTTGACTTAGATCAAAATTGAGCTCAAAGCATGGGCCAATTAAGCTTATATTTGGTTTAGTTTGGTCATATGAAAGGTGAATTTGAGTTTAGAATTGAAATTGAGGGAAGTTTGGTCCAAATTAATGGACATTTGAGGTACATTTGGGAAAGTTGGGCTTTTAAAGACAATTTGGCGGTTTTGGTCAAAATGGTCAAATTGGGTTCAATTGAAGGGTCCAAATTGGTTTTAGAAAAATTTGAAGTAATTTAGGAGGTTTTGGAAAAGTTTGGGGTGCCAAGGGTATTTTTTAATTTTGGGGGTATTTTGGCAAATTTGACATTTTTGGGTGGTTTTGGGTAATTTGAGTATCTTTAAATGGTTTGAAATGTTTTTTGAACAAATTTGGATATTTTGGGTGATTTTAAGGATTTTGAACAAATTTAGGGTTTCAAGGGAATTTAGGTAATTTGGGTGGATTTCAGTGTAAAAGGCCAAGTTGTACAGTTTCGTAGAATTGGGGTACCAACCACCCTATGTGAGCTATGGACCAATGAAATTGCCATTTGGGTCCTCTATGCACTGGTCTTAGCTGAACCCTAACATAGGGCTAGTGAGTTTAGGGGACCATCTACATGAGTTGCTCAAAAGATCAAGGGATCAAAGTCAACAAATTTTAGATTTAGGGTTGTGAGTGATTGTGGGTGAGAGTGAGTGTAAGTGAGTGAACCAGCTCCAGACCAATATTCAGTGCCAACTTTAAGGTCAAGCAGTCCTATGGGAACTCTCCTTGAGCTTCCCCAAAATGACTCACCTACTAAGTGTTAGAGGTTATGACCAATACGTAGAGCTTCAAGTTGAGCAAAGGCGAGTTTAGAATTTCTAATGGTGAGGGTTCCTTTTCTAGTTCTCTAGAGCAGGAAAGTCCTGTGGCTAGACCTTAGGCTACTAAAGAGGAAAAACTAAACCTCAACCAGAAGTGAGGTCAACGAAGGACCACCACCTCAATTTCCTCAATGATTGAAACAAAAACATATAGATAATCAAATTCCGAAATTTTTTTAAAATTTGAGAAAATTAACGCTAAACATTCCATTTATTGAAGCTTTGGAACAAATGCAAAGTTATGTGAAGTTCATGAAAGATATACTTAATAAGAAAAGGAAGTTTGTAGATAATGAGACTGTTGCACTCAGCAAAGAGTGTAGCACTATAATTCAGAAAAAGCTTCCTGAAAAACTTAAAATCTTGGAAGTTTTACAATTCCTTGTGCTATTGGCGAACAATTTTATGAAAAAAATTTATGTGATTTAGGAGCCAATATTAATCTTATGCCGTTATAAATTTTTAGAAGGCTGGGCTTAGGAGATATTTCACCTACAACTGTAGCTCTGCAGTTAGCTGATCGTTCGATTACCTATCTTAAAGGAGTTATAGAAGATATTTTTGTAAAAGTCGACAAGTTTATCTTTCCTGTGGACTTTATTATATTTGATATGGAAAAAGATAAAAAAAATTCTATCATTTTAGGAAGACTATTCTTAACCACTGGAAGAGCTTTGATAGATGTGCAAAAAGGAGAACTAACTATGAGAGTTAGTGATCAAGATGTTACATTTAATATTGCAAAATCAATGAGATACCCTACGAAAGAGCAAGAGATTAAATGCTTCAGAATGGATATTAATGAATATTTAAGCCATGAATATTTTAAGAAAACTTTTGAAAGGGAATTTAAAAAGGAATATATTGAATGTCAAGATGAGGATAGAATTCATAAAGAAAGTGAGTAAAGAGGATATGGATTATGTTCAGGAAAGATTTGAAATATTAGATTCTACAGAAAGTAACAAGAATTTGATTTAATTTATTGAGAAACCCCCTGAACTAGAACTGAAAATGCTTCCTACACATTTGAAGTATGCATTTTTAGGAGATTTATTTACATTATCTGTTATAGTATCCTCAGAATTAACTTATATGCAAGAACAACAATTGTTGGAAATTTTGAGAAGATATAAGAAAGCCTTTGGATGGACATTAGCTGATATTATAGGAATCAATCCTGCAATTTGTATGCATAGAATGTTATTAGAAGATCAACATGAACCAAGAGCTGACCCTCAAAGGAGATTAAATGCTATGATGAAAGAAGTAGTAAAAAAAGAAATTTTAAAATGGTTAGATGCTGGAATAACATATCCTATTACAGATAGTGCTTGGGTTAGTCCAATTCACTGTGTTCTAAAGAAAGGAGGTGTAATTGTAGTAACAAATGAACATAATGAATTGATATCAACAAGGTAAGTCACATGTTGATGAATCTGCATAAATTATAGAAAATTAAATTATGGCACCAGAAATGATCATTTTCCGTTACCCTTTTTGGACCAAATGTTGGATAAATTAGTTGTGCATAAATAATTTTGTTTTCTAGATGGATTTAGCGGTTATCATCAAATACCTATTGCTCTAGAGAATAAAGAGAAAACAACATTTGCTGGTCCTTATGGAACTTTTGCTTTTCGACGAATGCCTGGATTATGTAATGTACCTGCAACATTTCAAAGATGTATGATGTCAATTTTCAATGATTTGATTGAAAATGGGATTGAAGTCTTTATGGATGATTTTTCTGTGTTTGGAACTTCATTCAAAATATGTCTAAATCATTTAGAGAAAGTTTTGAAATGCTATGAAAAGACTAATCTCGTATTGAACTGGAAAAAATATCAATTTATGGTTGCAAGAGGAATTGCGTTTGAACATAAAATTTCAAAAAATGACATGGAAGTAGATCCTGCAAAACTATAGGTTATATCAAATCTACCTCCACCTACCACAGTACGAGGAGTTAGGAGCTTTTTAGAACATGTTGGATTTTACAAGATATACATTAATGATTTTTTAAAAATTACTAAACCTTTATGGCAACTTATGGAGAAAGATACAAAATAAATTTAATCAAGATTGCCTTAAAGCCTTTGAAACTTTAAAGGAAAAACTGATCACTGCTCCTATAATTGTTTCACCAGTTGTTTCACCAGATTGAGTATAATTGTTTCACCAGATTGAGAGAAACCTTTTGAATTACTGTGTGATGCTAGTGATTATGCAATTGGATTTGTTTTATGACAGAGATATGATAAGATTTTTAATGTTATATACTATGCTAGTAAGACTTTTAATGATGCTAAAATTAATTACACCACCAATGAAAGAGAGTTATTAGTTATTGTGTATGCATTTGATGAGTTTATATAATATATTGATGAGTTATTAGTTATTGTGTTGTGCATACTAACCATTTAACTATTAAATATTTGATGCAAAAGAAGGATGTTAAAAGAAGGATGTATAAGGATGATAAACCAAGATTAATTTGATGGGTATTTTTGATGCAAGAGTTTGATTTTGTAGTAGTCGATATGAAAGGAATTGATAATCAAATTATTGATCTTCTATCGAGACTAGAATAAGAAGAAATACTAGATATGAAAAAAGAGATTAATGAAACTTTTTTTGATGATTGACTTTATGCTGTCAAAGAATGGGAAATACCTTGGTATGTTGATATTGTAAATTATATTGTTAGTGGTATTTTACCATATGGATTAACCAAACAATAGGAAAAGGAATTCATTCACGATGCAAAATCATATTTTTGGGATGATCCTTATTTATAATGATGAGACAATGTGTGTCTTATAAAGAAATTCAATAGATTATTCAAAAATACCATGATTTTGAATTTGGAGGATATTTTGGAAATGATAGAATTATTCATAAAATTTTACAATTTGGATTTTATTGGCCTACTCTATTTAGAGATGTTAATATATATATATCAAAACATGTGATCGGTGTCAGAAAGTAGATAATATTTCAAAAAGAAATGAAATGACTCTAAATTTTAATTGGAAATTGAAATTTTTGATGCATGAGGATTGGATTTTATGGGACCATTCATACCCTCATTCAAAAATATATAAATTTTGATTACAGTGGATTACATTTCAAAACAGATTGAAGCAATCTCTTTACCTCGACGTGATGCTCGTAGTGTTTCAAAATTTTTAATTAAAAATATTTTTACACGATATGGAATGCCAAGAGTAATCATTACCGATGGAGGATCTCATTTTAGAAATGCAACAGTTGCAAGATTGGTGGAAAAATATAATATAGTGCATAAAGTTGCAACTGCTTATCATTCCCAGACGAGTGGTTTAGCAAAGGTATCTCATAGTGAATTTAAGAGAATTTTGGAGAAGAGTGTTAATCCTAGTAAAATGGATTGGTCTACTAGATTATATACTACATTATGGGAATATAGGACATCCTATAAAACACCTATAGGAATGTCTCCTTATGGATTAATTTTTGGGAAGACTTGTCACTTGCTAGTTGAATTGGAGCATAAGGCTTATTGGGTTATAAAAGAATTCAATTTCAATTTGAAAGAAGCTGGTGAGAAAAAATTACTGCATTTGAATGAGCTTGACGAAATCAAAATTGAATCTTACGATAATGCGAGGATTTATAAGGAAAAGATGAATGAATGACATGATTGAAAGATAATAAAAAGAGAATTTGAAACTGGACAGAAAGTCTTATTATACAACATAAGATTGTAATTATTTCTTGGAAAATTGAAGTATAGGTGGAAAAAGCCATTCAGAGTTATAAAAGTCTATCCCTATGGGGCAGTCAATATTGAAGACTCCAAGACTGGAAGAATATTTAAAGTGAATGGGCACAGATTGAAATCATATTCTGATGGGAAAAGACCAACTTTTAAAGAGACAGTAATGTTGGGTCAACCAGAATAAGACTAGAAATGTCGTGCCGACGACATTAAACCAAGCGCTTTGTGAGAGACAACCCATTTATATTGTTGTTTAGCTTGTTTTTGAGTTTGTTTTGTTTGAGATATTTCACGTATATTTATGTTTATGTATTTATGTAGTCCGTGTGTTTGATAAAATATTTAGAAACATTTTTATTTACATAATTTTATGGAAAATTTTAAAATTTATTAGATCGAAATCGAAATGACAAAAATTCTGGAACTGACGCATGATGCGCCACTTTCCGGAGAGCTAATACATGATGCGCCGCGGGTCCGAAAATGTTTAGAACTTTTCAAATGATAGTTTTTGGCAATTTTTGGCCGTTTCTTCTCCATATAACTCCTAAAAACCGACTCCAAATCATATTTTAACGGGGAAAAGGAGGGAAGCGTCACCATTTTTCAATTCCCTTGGCTTCCCACTCTATAAACTCCGCTAGATTTAGAGTTATCAACTGGAGAAAGTTTGTCAGTTTCGATGCGCAGAAATTATATGATCGAGTTCTAGTGAAGAAGAGGCTTATTAAAGAAAAGGGCTTTGTGAATCAAAGATTCAACACGCCGAATACTCGAGTAGAAGAGACTATTGCACAGAGGCGTTGGGAAGTGCTTTGTAGCACTACTGTCGCTGTTTTTGTTCCCGCAGTAAAGGAATTTTAGGCAAATCTTCATGGGATCAACAAGAAATGATTTACATGTGTGGTAGGTTTGTGCAATTCACTCCTTCAAGAATAAATGAGATGTTTATGATTGAATATGTGTCTATATGCCATTATGTGTCTATATGTGTCTATATGCCATTATGCAAACTTTACCCCTACAAGAGAGAATATGAATGAACTCTACCGCTACCTTATGGATGAAGATGCTAATTGGGAAACCAAAGATGAGGGAAATGTAAGTTTTTCTTCATCATTTTTAAATCAAGTTTCAAAAGCCTGGCTCTTCTTTATTGCATTGAAGTTACTTCCTACCATGAAAATTGGTAAGGTCACTAACGAGAGTGTCATTCTGAATTATTGTATACAAACAGGAAAACATATTAATGTTGGAGCTATTATTGTGAAATCAATTTTGAGTTTGATTGCGAATGGATCTGCAACTGGACTGGAACATCCATCCACTATTTTCCTACTTTGTAGTCAAGCTCAAGTACCTTATAAAAACCTTAAAAAATTGGGAAAAAAGTGTTACTTCTTTGGAAGCCGATGGATCCAAAAGTCTACTGCAATCATATTGGAATGGGAGATGAAAATGATATGAATGTACTGATGGATCAAGGATCTCAAAATTCATCACCTGTTCAGCCCTACTACAACTCGAGTGCACTTTCAAAAAGGATCAAGAAGATAGAAAAAGATGTCCAGAATCTCATGCACATGATTAGGAATATTACTGAAATGCTGGATCATCTAGATTGAAGATCGAAGGAACATTTTGAACATACAGGGCGTATTGAATATGGATTGGTATGTATGTTCAAGAAACATTCTTGGATTGAGGAGGAAAATTCAACTGATGAATTTCCATTTTGATCTTCTATAATCTGTATGTGCACTACCAATCGATGGAAGATATCCAGGAGGACGATAGTGAAGATGACGTTTGATCTTAATTTATGCACAAAATGTTTTGTGTAGTGCTGTTTGTTTTAGTTTAATGTTTTGGATTGCATTTCCTTTCTAATGAACACTATCTATGTTTATGTTTTGAATTTTGATGTTTAGATTTCAGTGTTAGGATGTTGTTTTGCTTTAGATTACAAAATTTGATGTTTGTTGGCTTGAAAAATGTTAGTTTGTAATAACACGGATTATATATATAAATGTGAGTTTCTTGTTATTTGTGAAAGTTTGGTGTTAGTGTGATGTTTATATATTCTTAGAAAGGTTTATTTGAGTCAAATAGAGGTTGACATAAAGCGGTTGACCGACGACTTTATATATGCTTAAAAATATAAGATAAATATGGACGTAATTAATATTCAATAATTGTAAAGTCACACTTATCAACGCAAATATACGTATCACTCAAGTAATATAGAGCTCTAATAATGATACTAATGAGGGTTTAAATGTGATATTCAATATATAAGAAAGCATCCTTCTCCTTGTCAAGAAATTATAGTGAATGGATAAAGAGAATTGGTTCAAATTATATTGTGCCAAATAGGAGCATACCTATTCTTTACCCTTTCTTCTAAGCATAAAGAACATTGACTAATCCTAATCTTGTTTACTGAATCTACGGCTAGGTGTGAGGATACTGACTCTCACTTTGGAGCTCCCATGTTCCCCTCGCCTTAGGGCTAACATCTACACTTCAACACCCAAACGATAGGACCAAATTGGGGCTTTTAGTCTGTCACTCTAAAATATCCAATTCTACACCCGATAATATTATTTCTCTATTTATTTGAACTCAACTTCCAAGGGCTTTGACCTCCCTGAATCTTGGATGTAATCTTTACTTTAGTTGTAAAACTCAACATATTTTAATAAATCAATTAGCCAGATTGAAAGTAAATTAAGATTGAAGTAAAAAGATCATCACAATTTCTTAAATAGTTTCATGGCTTAACCAATTCAAATCACCATTTCATAACTCTCGAGACAAGGAGAAAGGCAGAGAAAACTACTCAGATCTCATCGGGAAAACACAACAAAACTCAAAATTCATATATAAAATTAAAGTCATACAAACTACAACAAATAAATAACTTATCTCTAATTTCTCCCTAAGAGCACTCCTCGAAGTTCCTCTGAATGTCTTCCTTTCTTTACAACACACAGAATTCCTCTTCAAAGTAGCAAGGAGGAAGAAATCTCTCATTTTCCCTCCACTTTTACAATCTCTCAAAGAATTCCTCACACTTTTTACACTAATAAACACTAATGGAGCCTTTCTAACCTCCAGGAACTCTAGACTCTCTTCCAAAACCTTTTCTTCTTTAACTTTCGGCCAAAATAGTCTTTTAAAGTTGTGGATGAGGTTTCCCAAGAGTTGCCTAAGCATCCCTTCAAAATTTGGCCTTATCCAAAGCTTGAGTAGGCATAACTGCCGAGCTCGCCGTCGGTGGCCTCAAGGGCGCCGGCGGTGTCCTAGTTCATATCTTCACATTTTGGTCCTTTTCGCTCCAAATTCGCTCTTTTTGCATTTTTTTGCTCCAATGACCCTAATTCATCATTCCTGCAACAAAATATCAAATATACATTTCTTTAAAGTGCAATATCATCAAAAACAGTATAAAATAGGTATGAAAATCTCAACATATTTTCCTTTGGTCAAAATCC
>NW_018236428.1:76760-77201 GCF_001263595.1 Phalaenopsis equestris | reverse complement strand
TTATCTTATAAATATTTCATAGTTTTTACATCATTGAGCCCCAATCTTTTCTTCTCAAATGAATTTCCAGATTCTTAATACTTCAAAATATAGTTTCCTTTACTTTAAATAGTTAACTATAATCTTATTCTCTTATACTAAATATCTTAAGTTACAAAATTAATTTTCATTACAAAAATATTTCTTTAAGTCTTCCATAATATTTAAATAGCTAAAAAAATATAATTACCTGAATTAAATTCCCTACATAAAATTATATAAATAATTTTTGAAAATATTGAAATAGAGGACATCTAATAGTTAATCTCTTTCTTCCCTCCCCCAAACTTAAATTTTTAAATATGAAATAATACAGGTAGAAAGAAAAATTATAAATATAAATCATACCTCAGTATTTTAGGCATTTTCATCATTCTGAAATTTTTGTAGGCCTTCTCAAAA
>NW_018236428.1:73265-76420 GCF_001263595.1 Phalaenopsis equestris | reverse complement strand
ATAAAAGTACAAATATAAGTACATCAATTTCATTTAATATCAAAATCCCAAGCTATATCTCCATTGCCTTGATCAGCAGGTGGATCAGGCTGATACTGAGTATATCGGGGGCACTCCAAAAAAGTGACATCAGGCTCACCTCTATAGTGTCGGGCTTGAGCTTTATAATAAGCTATCTCAAATTTTGAATGCCTTCGAAGGTACTCACTATTGTAATCATGTCGACGTTCTAAACCTCCAATCCTTTCATTTATTAACTCTATACTCTTTTGCTGCAAGGTCAACTCATTCATCAAGTCAGTTAGGGTAGGGGAACTAGAAGAAGGAAGGTCATAACTAGAAGAGGGGATAGAAGGTTCTTGACTTCTACTCCCAGTTCTCCATTTCTCATGGGATTCATAAGTCTTCAAATTAGCCTTACTAATGGGTTTCATAGGGTAAACCCATTCTTCATCTCCAATCTCTACTCCAAAAAGTTTGTAAATTGTATAAACAAGACAAGAATGTCCTAGACCTCCACTAGTCTCACTCCTAGCCGTAGTCAATATATTCTTAAAAAGAATTCTCCCCACAATTATAGTTCTATTATTCTAAATATAGAAATTTAGAATAGCTCTATCTCTAGTTACCTCACTATGGTGATAGGTCGGTAACAGAGTAGAGGAAATGAAATAGTGCCACGCCTTAGAGGTGGCATTCAACATGGAAGCAGAAAAATTTACTCGTTCTTGCTGCTTTATCTTTCATGTTCCTTTTCCATTAGTGAGAAAGTTGATCACATCATTTAGGGGGCCTTCCATCGTACTAAAGGATTCATATTGACAACTATAAGAATCGGGAAGTTCATAAAAAGTGTTGATGCGGGCTGCAGTAAACTCAACAGGAAATCCATGCACTTGAACGATTCCATCATCAGAATAAATTACATTAGCATAGAACTCCTTCACAACATTTGCATCAGCTTTATTGGTGGTGTAACAAGAGTTTTCCCACCTCCGCTTGGCAATAACTCGTTCAATTTCTCCTCCCGGACTTTCAAAAACTCTATCTTGTATGCACTTTTTCCCTTTAAATATGGAAGTAAACTTTGTTTGAGACATCAAATTGACGAAGCGAGACTCGTCAAACTCAACCTGTCTCTTTTGACGTGGAATCATTCCAATCTAATCAAATTATAAAAAAATTCCAAAAATTACTTCAAATATGCAAATCATGGCTTCCACTAGTAATTCTAAGAGCTCAACACTAAGATCCATGAATTTCTTTCCAAAATTTCTTCACATTTTCACATTTTTTGGATCTCCTCAATGTGGAAGAAATCCATGGTGAAAATCAAATATTTTTAGCTTAGAGTGAAGCTCTTACCTAGAGATGATCAAATCCGGTGTCAAAAAGCCTTGGCCTCCCAATCCAAGATCTTTCAAGCCCTAGGTCGAAAATGGCATTTTTAGGAGGAAGGGGATGATGAATAGTGGCGGTTGACTGGTCAAAATCCCGATTAAAGGTGTTTTTTTGTGAGCTCGCCCTCGGTAGGGGTGATGGCGTCGTCGGCGCGCTCTATTGGAATTTAAATCCTAAACTTGATTTTCGCGATTTTGATCAATTCCAAGCCTTAATGACATCTTTTTAATCATTATAGACATAATTTTACGTGACTAAATGATGTACTTAGCACATATAAACTTTCAGAACACAAAACATCACATTTATATATAAATTTTCAAGGGGTACAATATCCGTTACATAACACACCTAAGTTTGTTATTTTCTCAACCTCAATACATTAATTCAGCGTCGCAATCCAAGCCACTACACTCAACATGCTGAAAATAAAACATCCTATGCTTAGTCTCAACTATACAGAGATATAAAAGTGTAATTCTAAAGCAAAGCAAATACAAAGTCCAAATTAAAATATATAGACAGATAGGTAGTAATATAAATCTACTAATCTTCAGACTCGGTACTAGATTCTCCTCTGAGATCACCCATTGATTGCACATGAACGAAGAGGTTGTAGAAGGGTTGGAATGGAAATTCTTCAGTGAAATCTTCTTCTATTAACTTCATCCTCCTCATCAGTTGTATCAGGCTATCTTCTAAATGTCCAGAGTGATCAAAATGTTCCTTCATCCTCCAGTCTAGATGATCGAAGAAATCAGAAATATTATTAATCGCATTCATGACATTTTGTACCTCCTTTTCCAATTTCTTGATTCAGCGCAGGATCACCAAAGACTTGTCAGAGACTAAGGGTTGAACTGGAAGTGAATTTTGAGATGATTGATCTACTATAATGGCCATGTCATTTTCATCTTCAAAAATTGAGAATCTCTCGGTTGGATCCTAAGGCTTCCAAGGTAGCAGTACCTTTTCCCAATTTTCATATGACACTTGGAACCGACTGCAAAGTGAGAAAATTGTGGAGGGGCGTCCAAGCCCATAAGTTGATCCATGAACAATCAGACCCAAAACCGACTTCACAATTATTGATCCAATGTCGATCGACAATCCCCTTTGAATGTGGTAATTCAAAATGGCACTTTCTTTAGAAACTTTACCAATCTTCATTGTCGGTAATAGTTTTGCAGAAATGAAAAAGTGCCAATATTTCGAAATGAGATTCAGGAGTGTCACAGAAAAACTAACATACTCGTTTTCTCTTGTTTCCCAGTCGTCAGTTTGGTTCGTTAAATATTGGTAAATTTCATTCATCTGGTTTCTCGTTGGGACAAAATTGGAATCCCACAGAAACCACCATGGCGGCGGTAGTGTAGCACAACACTTCCCATCTTCGCCACACTATTATTTCTTTAATATCCGTCGTAGGATTATTCAATCCACGATTTATGAATCCTCATTCTTTGATCAATCTTTTCTTTGTCAGTAACTTATTGAAGATTCGCTGCGCTTCCGCACTAATAAACTTTCGCCGATTGAAAGCTCGCATTCTGGGATTATCAGGGGAATTGGACGCCATAGGAATAAAATTGGTGGAGTTTCACTTCATTTTTTGAGGGAAATTATGAACTAGGAATTGAATTTTTGAGTTTAAAAAGATTATTCCCGCTCAAAAACCGCAAAAAACCACCATTTAAACCCAAGTAACCGCCCATTCGCCGGTCTCGCCATCGGCGGGGGCGGGGGCGGCCGCC
>NW_018236428.1:72399-72889 GCF_001263595.1 Phalaenopsis equestris | reverse complement strand
CTCATAATATGGTTTTAATCTGTGTCCATTTACTTTAAATCTATTTCCTGTCTTCTGATCTTCAATTTCAACAGCTTCGTAAGTATAAACTTGAGTCACAGTAAAGGGTGCTAACCAACGAGACTTCAATTTCCCAGGAAATAACTTCAGCCTAGTGTTGTGAAGTAAAACTTTTTGTCCTGGTTCAAAGTTCTTTTGGTTAATCTTTTGATCATGCCATAACTTTAATTTTTTCTTATAAATTCTATCGTCATCATAAGACTCAAGTCTTAATTCTTCCAATTCATTTAATTGTAACTATCTCTTCTTACCAGCATCTTTCAAATTATAATTGAATTATTTAATCTCCCAATATGCTTTATGTTCTAATTGCACTTGTAAGTGACAAGTCTTTCCAAAAATCAGTCTGTAAGGAGTCATTCCAATAGGAGTTTTATAATCAGTCCTGTAAGCCCATAATGTGGTATCCAGTCTAGTGGACCAATCTATT
>NW_018236428.1:70920-71683 GCF_001263595.1 Phalaenopsis equestris | reverse complement strand
GGAAGCTGTCTGTAATTTCATTGTCGGTGTCAGATAATTCATGGTTTTCTAATCTTGACAAATGATCAACAATTTGATTATCAATTCCCTTTCTATCAATAACCATAAGATCAAATTCTTGCATCAAAAGTATCCATCTAATTAACTTTGGTTTAGCATCCTTCTTTTGCATCAGATATTTAATAGCAGAGTGATCAGTATGCACAAAATATTTAGCTCCAATTAAATAAGATCTGAATTTATCTAAAGCATACACAATAGCTGATAACTCTTTTTTAGTAACAGTATAGTTAATTTGTGCATCATTAAGAGTTTTACTAGCGTAGTATATAACTTTACAAATCTTTTCATATCTTTGTCCATGAAAAGCTCCAATAGCATAATCAATAACATCACACATCAGTTCAAATGGTTTCTCTCAGTTAGGTGAAACTATAATATGAGCTGTGATTATTTTTTCCTATAATGTATCAGCTAAGGTCCAACCAAAAGCTTTCTTATATCTTTTCAATGTATCTAACAGTCTTTGCTTTTGCAAATCCTTTAATTTTGAAGATATAATAACAGGTAATGTAGATGAGTCTCCTAAAAACACATACTTCAAGTGGCTAGGTTTAAGTGATTTTATAATTGACGGAAACAGATTCTTATCGGCATTTTCCATAATATCCAACATCTCAAATCTTTCCTGAACATAATCTAATTCTTCATTTTCTAATTCATCCAGAATAACTTCATCACTCTCTTCAAATTATTCTTTCTC
>NW_018236428.1:68108-68621 GCF_001263595.1 Phalaenopsis equestris | reverse complement strand
GAATCGTAGGGTATAAGATTTTCAGGTCCAAATTTACGCATACAATTTAAAATCAATACACAATAATATAATTAACTAGATATAAATTAAGTTACAATTCAAGTAAAAAATTTCCTAATAATCCTAATTTGTGAGTTACTCTAATTGTGATTTTTGTTTACTCACTCACTCCCTGACAATGACGCTAAAAACTTGACCGATGACTTTATATATGCTTGACTTTATATATGCTTATATATATGCTTAAAAATATAAGATAAATCTGGACGTAATAAATATTCAATAATTATAAAGTCACACTTATCAACGCAAGTATACGTATCACTCAAGTAATATAGGGCTCTAATGGAGTCCTATATATCAATCCGACAGGGAGTGGTTGAGAACTACGAACTAAGATTTTAGAAAAGCAATACTTTAATTGCAACAACGAAGTTCAATTTGCTTATCTGTCACTAATAGGCAATTGAAATAAATATATAATTTTAATAACTAATAAATAACTAATGATAC
>NW_018236428.1:62084-67524 GCF_001263595.1 Phalaenopsis equestris | reverse complement strand
GAAGTTCCTCTGAATCTCTTCCTTTCTTTACAACACACATAATTCCTCTTCGAAGTAGCAAGGAGGAAGAAATCTCTCACTTTCCCTCCACTCTTAAAATCTCTCGAAGAATTCCTCACACTTTTTACACTCTAACAAACACTAATGAAACCTTTCTAACCTCCAGAAACTCTAGACTCTCTTCCAAAACCTTTTCTTCTTTTTTGACCAAAATAGTCTTTTAAAGTTGTGGATGAGCTTTCTCAAGAGTTGCCTAAGCATCCCTTCAAAATTTGGCCTTATCCAAAGCTTGAGTAGGCATAACTGCCGAGCTCGCCGTCGGTGGCCTCAAGGGCGCCGTCGGCGGACTTCTGGAGAGTTTTATCTTGTAGCCTCAGAAAAGACTCGTCGTAGGTGGCGTCAATGGCGCCGTTGGCGCCCTAGTTCAAATCTCCAGATTTTGGTCCTTTTCACTCCAAATTTGCTCTTTTTTGCATCTTTTTACTCCATTGACCCTAATTCATCATTCTTGCAACAAAACATCAAAAATACCTTTGTTTAAAGTGCAATATCATTAAAAATAGTATAAAATAGGTATGAAAATCTCAACATAATTTCATTTAGTCAGCGGTATAGAATAGATTTCCACAAAAATTGAAATCTGGAAAATTTGAGCTCTGGTGAATGATGCACCAACTTACAGAGCCTTGGCGCATGATGCGCCAAAGGTCCGAACATGTTATGTTGCCTAGAAAACCGTAAAATTGCATAAAAAACTCCATTTTTACTACTTGATTCATCTTCTACCTCAAGACCTTGGTCTAGGGCATCACATTATGGGCCAAAGAGAAGGATTCAGAGGCTAAAAACTATAGATTTCATCTTCTCTTGATAAGAGCTTCACTTTAAGTTAGAATTTTTTATTTTCACCTTAAATTTTAGGAGATAAAAAAATTGGGATTTTTGATGAAAATATTTGAAGAAAACACATGGTGAAAAGTTTCTTACCTGAAAAGTTTCTTACCAAATAACTCCAAATAACTTTGCTTGAAGAGTTAGATTTTTGATTTAGTAATTTATTTGGACTATATTTGGATTTTCGTAGAATTTTCAAATGGTTCCCCGAGTTAAGAGAGGAAGGCTGTCTAAGGACTTCGACGCACGAAAGTTTGTTAGTTTCAAAGCTTAACATAGTTACAATACTTAGATGGAGATCAAGAGAATGATCCAAGAGCGGGCGTTTGCAAACCCGGGTGGCGAGGTCGAACGACTAATTCTTGCCAGGAATTGGGAAAGATTCTGCTACTTCACTACTGTAGCAAATTTCTTGATGGTTCAGGAGTTTTATGCAAACCTGAGATTTACTACTGAAGATCACATCCTAGTTAGAGGCAAAAAAGTTGAATTTAGTGCTGATTGATCAATACTTTTTATGGTTTGAGGGGTGTGTTTTTTGATGAATATGCTGCATTTGTGATGACTGATTCATCATTGGAGAAAGTGATTGCATTTTTGACTGATAAAAGAGGGAAATGGAAGATTAAGAATAACAAGATAGCTAACTTCCATTCTTCCATGTTGACTATTCAGTCAAAAATATGGCACCACTTCATTTCTGCCAGACTATTGCCGCCTGGCTTTTACCTATAAATCATCTTGCCGATGTTACAAAGGATAGAGTTGTACTCAACTATTTCATTCAGAACATAAAGACAATAGATGTGGGTGCACTTATAGTTCAACATGCTCGAAGTATTACTAGTAGTTCTACAGTTGGAAGATTGGGATACCGTGCCTTGGTTTTCACTATATGTAAATAATCAGGAGTAGAATCCCATAGAAATGAAGAGAGATTGCAGCCACAAAATCCGATCGTGAGACATATGATTCAGAGAGTAGAATCATTTGTTGAGTCTAGAATTACAAGAAAGGATAAGCCCTCTACATCTGCTGCAGGGGCATCTACTTCTAGATCTGTATCACTTAAAGGTATTATGGACCAACTGATGATTCAACAGATGAATATGGTAAAAATTTAAACTCAGTTGGGAGAGATAGGAGCAAGGAATGCATATAATGATGAATATCAACAAAAGAAAGTTCAGCATGATATTGATTTTGAAAATGCCATGGTAAGACACATTAGGGGTGAACCTAATGTGGACTTTTCCTATTTGCCCCAGTTTCACTCCCAATACTCCCATTCATGATGATGATGATGAAGAAGAAGAAGAAGACGATTCAGATGATGAAGAGGAAGGAAAGGAAGATTGATGTTTTATGAGTCTAATTTAGTTGTTTGTATTTGTATTGGGATGTACATTTATTTGAAACTTTTTGTGGTAAAATACTTTTTATGTTGTGTTGTGAACTGAATCTGTAATAGTAATTGTAAACTTTCACTTTTTATGCGTTTTTAGTATTTTCAGTTTAGTTTGTCAGTTTAGTTTTTTAGTTTTTGTATTTATGTTTTTAATTCCCAGCAAGTACTCTAAAATATATTATGTTTTACTTAATGCTTTAAAGCCTGTATGTAGTTTTATAGTTAGTACCTGTAGTATATCAGGGCTCAGTTTCATAGTCAGAAACTCTCTACAGGCAAGTTTTTATTTTCATGCATTTACTATTTTCTCATTTACTATTTTCTTTCATCTACCTTTCATCTACTAAATTTTATATTCAAAATATTTTTAAAGTCATTTAAAAACTTAAGTTTGGGGGAATAAAAAATTTATTTTGAAAAGGAGTAAATTAAATTTAATTTGTCCTTAAGTAACAATATTTTTAAAAATTAATTTAACATGGCCTGGGATACTAAGATTTAACTTTAAATGACTATACTTATGTTTATAAGTATTATGGTAAAGTTAGGTAAAGAGTTTTTAATAATGAATGTCAATTCTAAAGTTCAAGATAATTGGTATGATATGATAAGACAATGTTTTTCTATTTAAAGTAAAAGAAATTGTATTTTTGAAGTGTTAAAAATTTTAGAGTTTCATCTAAGAAGAAATGAATGAGACTTTATGAAAAATCATTAACTAATATGAATTTATAAAGTAAAGAAAGGTATAGAGTTTTGACTTTAAGAGGAGGATAGTGAAGTTCAAAATAATTAAAGGCTATCCAGATATAGTAATCCTCACTTGGAAAAAGAGAAGAAAAGAAAGAATTGAAAAGATCCTAAAAGAAAAGAAAAAAAGAAAGAAAAGAAAAATAATTGAGGAGAAGCTTGAGGAGATGCCTAATCAAAAATTGGAATCACACAACTTAAGGAAGGAACTTTAGTACATTTTCTAAACTTATATTGGAGTATTAGTAGCATTCCTAGTATAGTTTTCATGAAGTTCTTTTTAATATGAATGTTCTAAATGTCCTTAATATGACAAATTACAATTCTTCTTGAAATGAATATAGATTCATAAATCTTAAATTTGATTGCTAAGTATTCCTAGACTTAGAACTTGAATCTAAGTTATTAAAGGCCTTTTCTTAATTTTTGTTATTGTAATTATTAAACTAAAGTATAGAAGTTATAAGTTAATCTTTATCCTGAGCCATATGCTTTTATGTAATAAAAGTGTCACTTGAGGACAAGTAACATTTAAGTTTGGGGGATTTTGATACACTAAAATAATATACTATCAAGTACTTATTTAAGCTTATTTTTTGTGATATTACTCTTTAAAGAAGGGTATTTTTGAATTTTTGTTGCAAATATATTATTTTAAGCATTTGGAGAAAAAAATGATAAAAAAGACAAAATTTGGAGCAAAAAGAGCCAATTTTGGATTCTTGTGCATCATGCGCCATGGACGACTTTTCCAAATTAAGGCGGTTAGAGACAGATTTTGCATGAATTTTCAAATTGAAACTTATACTTCACACCTCTTGGAGTAATTCAATGCATCTAAATACTTTATCTAAATCTTTTCACACCTCTTGGAGTAATTCAATGCATCTAAATACTTTGGAAGGTTCTTTTATGATGGGATATGACTCTTTGAATTCAAAAGAGTTATTTTGAATTCAAAAGAGTTAACTTTTGGAGGAATTTTTTGAGGGAATTTTGAATTCTTTTCCAAAGGAGGCAGCCCAAAATAAAAGAAGAAGACTTGAAGAGGCAAAACTGGGGACAAAAAGAAGTGGCTTTTGGGGTGTGGTGTGAGTGTTAGAGAGAGAGAGAGGAGGATATTTTCTTCTAGGTTTTTAAGAGAAGAGGGAAGGTGAGAGATTTCTTCTTCATTACATTTCTAAGAGAGAATTGGGAGTGATTGTATAGAAATAAAAGCTTAGAGAGAGCTTCTAGGGATTTGCTTGGGAAGGATTATGAGATAATTTGTATTTTATTTCTTTTATTTTGTAAACTTCTTTTTTATATATGAAATTTGTGCTTTATCGTATCCTTCTCATGATTTCTGAGTAGTCTTCTTTATCCTGCTCCCTACTTTGAAGATATGGATTTGTAAGGAATAGATTTTTTTTATACGGTTCTAAATGATAATAATTTGTGATGATTTGAAATCCTATCTTCATTTACTTTTTGATCTGGCAAATTGAAATGTTAAAACTTGTTGAGAAACTTATGTTCCTAAATGAGATATGATTTCTACAACATAGAGAGAATCACATTTGATTTCATAGGAGAGTATGTAATCCATGGGATTGAGTGCCAATAAATAGGGAAATATACTTTTGTTGGATGCAAAATTAGAGATTTTAAGGTGACAGATTAAAACCTCCAATTTGGTTCAGTTGATTGGAAATTAATGCGAGATTGTTAGCCCTCAGGCGAGGGAGTAGTGAAAGTTTTAGAGTGGCAGCCGGTAACCTCCCAGCCTAACCACAAAATTAAGGACCAAACTCTGGATTAGTCAATGTTCTTTATTGCACTCGGAAGAGGGTAACGAATAAGATTGCTCCTATTTGGCACAAAACAGTTTTTATATATATTTTTAAATGATTTCAATTTCTTCACAGACCATATTATCGGCGTTATCTCGGGTTGGTTTATGGGGTTGCCCGTAAGAAACTGTCGGTCGTCGGAATCGAAATTTCGTCGCCCGTTTCGGAAGGACGTTGAAGTATGAAATCAAACTGACCCCATAATTTTCATAGTTTAAAATGAAAGAGCACTGTACCTCAAATCCTGTATCTATCCCGAAGGATAAACACAAGACTTGAGGATGAGGCTCGATCAAATAAACTAAGGAAAGTATGATGTCTATTTGGTCTACGAAACCTTTGTATTTGCCTACAAGTTCCCATATTTAATATAAAGGATTAAATAGAGTTTACATTAAGCTGGGTTCAGACATGCTTCCTATAAGGGCAAGCCCCTATAGTTAATTACATCTTAAATGACCAAAGTCACTTAAGAAAACTCTCGATAAAAATCAAGAAATATTATCTTCAAGGAAATTCAAAGGGTAGGGCTTTTCAATAAGATCAGACGTAGAGG
>NW_018236428.1:60523-61748 GCF_001263595.1 Phalaenopsis equestris | reverse complement strand
CCGCGACGAGTTTGAATTATCTATTGTGTCAAGTTATAATATCAATTCAGGTGGCCCTATGGCTGAAGTTCTTTAAATTTTATGAGGGCATATTAAATTTGATGAGAGCGACACTGGTTAGGATCCTACGGTTCCCTCATTCCGGCATCACTATTTTCTATTGGATTCACTTGGTCCAAATGAACTTACTAAGTTCAACTTAATGAACCATAATTTCATTTAAACCGTGGGAAGCCTCGTTAGCAACTGTAGGTTACCTCCGAGGGATTCCCGATCATCCGACAGAGACATCTTAATTTAGTTGAAGTTGTGGTTTTGTATGATGTTTGTGATTATATCTTGAGTTATTTTATATTTTGAATGTTGTGGCGGTGAATTTTATCTTGGTTGGTTTTAGTCCTGGTTTTGGGTATGGCTATGATTATGATTAACATGCAAGTTTATGTTGTTTTCATGCACGTAGTTAAATGCAAGCATAAAACATGAAAGGAAAAGGCAGAAGAAAGACGGTACTATAAAATGTGAAAGCGTACCTGGCGAGTCTTCTCGTTCCACCACCTGAAACTTAAAATGCATGTGAGGGCATTTATGAAGAGCAGAAAAAGTAAAGTTCTGGGGGGGCTTCCTAACTCTATGTTATATTTTTTTAAGTCCTTAAAAGTTTAAGGATGATTCCCTTAAGCAAAGAATATTAAGTTTAATAGGCCTGTGAGGTATCCAACAAGTTAAGAGGGGGAGACTGGTCCATGCCTCTCCCTCACCAACTAGTGAAAAGCCTCGAGTCCATTTAAACTTATCATTTTGCTTAATGGTCCATCCTGTAAATATCCGTAATGCTCAGTGAACATCGATGTCTCAATTATCCTTAAGAAAGGGGTAATTATCATTTATCATTTAATCTTGAAAATTATATGGGTGAAGATCCTTAAAGGGGCAAGTTATTGTAATTTGAGAACTTAGCCAAATTTTAGTCCTAATTGGGCTTAATGATGTTTCAAGGATGTTTGATTTTGTTATGTTTATTTCTCTAATCCTCTTTTAGTCAATTTTGATTTAGCTTAAGTCACCACTAAGCCCTTAAGACCTAGGTGAGTGTTCTAATTAATTTTGAAAAGGGTTAAACTTTAGGTGTTCATGATTCATGATTTGGATTTTATTTGAAAATCAAAATAGGGGTATTAAATTGATTAATTATTGACTTCAAAAGTCATACCCCTGAGTCCAA
>NW_018236428.1:58690-59204 GCF_001263595.1 Phalaenopsis equestris | reverse complement strand
TGAAATGAACTCAAAATATTTTGAAATTTTTATGATGAGTTCTCTGGATCATAAATCACAATGAAAATAAAAAATCAAGTCATTTAAATATTTATATTTTTTAAAGATAATTATCTTAGTGATTTAGTATTTGAAAATTTTAAGGATCTTTTAAATGACTTGACCCATGAAATTATTTCCAAAAGTTTCTGTGGTTATGGTAGACCTTCCAAAATTTTCTTAGGATTTTATAATCAAAATGCTAATTTCCATGATTATTTCAAGGAAATAATGTGAAATAACTTGAAAAATATGGATCTCCATCTAGAGACCTCCTCTGACTTTGGAAAAATAGAGAATGTTCCCCCTTGCAGAGACTACAATATGTCAAAATTTCAAGTTAAGGTGATGTGTCAATATGCATGGAGAATCAAATAATTCCAGATAGTATTTAATTAATTAAAAATATTTTATGCATCAAATGGGCTTGAAAATTATTCCACATTATTCTCCTCTATTCACTGAGCAAGAGGGT
>NW_018236428.1:41872-57012 GCF_001263595.1 Phalaenopsis equestris | reverse complement strand
ATGGTTGATTTTGATGTATAAGAATGTCATAAAGATTTTTCAACATTAATTGAGGCCAATTGACTAGGCTATGGGTTCAATTGGGTGAGATTAAGTCATATGGTCAAAATTGTGGTTTTGACCCAAATCAAAATTGGGCTCAAATCATGGACCCATTGAGCTTGGATTTGGTTTAGTTTGGTCATATAATAAGTGAATATGAGTTTAGGATTGAAATTGAAGTCAATTAAGATCAAATTGGTGGATATGTGAGATGGATTTGGGGAATTTGGGGTCTTTAAAGGGCAATTTGGGGATTTTGGTTAAATATGGTCAAATTGGCCAAATTGAGCCAAGTGGTAGTTGAAAGAAATGAAATTGAGAATATTTGAGATTTATTGGGATTTTATGGGAATTTTTGGAATTTTGGGATTTTGGGCCAAAGAGGGGTATTTTGGTAATTAGGGGGTGCCCTAGGGGTCAAAAGGCCAAGATGGGTATTTTGGTAGAGTTGAGGGACCAATCATCACCAATAAGCCATGGACCAAAGGAAACCCCATTTTGGGTCCTCTACATAGTGGTCTTAGCTAAAATCAAATGGATTTGAGGCTTCACCAAGGTAAATTGGTGGTTTATTTTGCTGTATATGAATGTTATAAAGATTTTTCAACACAATTGAGGCCAATTGACTAGGCTATGAGTTAAATTTGGTGGGATTAGGTCATATTGTCAAAATTCAAGACCCAGGGTCAACCCTAAGGTTCAGCAATCCTAAGGGTGACTCATCTTGAGTTTCCCCACAGTGACCCCACCTGCTAAGTATTTAGAGGTTGAGAGCAATATGTGGAACTCCAAGTTGAGTAAAGAAGAGGGTAGAATTTCTAGTGGTGAGGGTTCCAAGTCTAGTTTTCTAGGAATAGTCAAAAGGAAAAGTCTTATGGCTAGACCCTAGGCTATCAAAGAGGAGGAACTAAACCTCAACCAAAATTGAGGTCAACACATATCTTCATTGTAAAGGGGAAGGATGCTTTCTTAAATTTAAACTTTTCATCACAACAAATACTTTGTTTAATTTTCTGAATTTTACTTTTAAAAGTTTAGTATTTAGTCTAGTTTAAATTTTGTAATCTTACATCTACATGTTAATTAGCATTCACCTGAGTAGTTAATTTTTAAATTTTGCACTTTACTTTTATTTTTTTTTATTATAAAACAATTTTCATAGGTTACTTTAGGATTTTCCAACTTCCCTGTGGGATCGATATCTAGGACTCCATTAGAGCCCTTTACTACTTGAACGATACAGATACTTACGTTGATATTTAAGAGAGATTTGGCAGTTTAGAAAGAGTTTAAAAGGATAAATTATATTTATAAAAAGTCTGTTGTTAGAATTATTTTGCATATTTATTATAAATCTGTCTTCATCAAGTTTTTGGCACTGTTAGGTGGTGTCAACTTCATAAAAATTTGCATATACAAATATTCGTGTCAATAGCTCATAAGCTTTTAGGCACTCCTTATCAAAATTAAAATTACACCTTTTTCAAGCAAATGAGATAGAGGCTTAGCATTTTTTGAAAAGTCTTTAATATATCGCCTGAAAAATTCAATATGTCATAAATAACTCTTAATTTCCCTCACAATTATTGGGTAAGGTAAATTAACGATCAGTTGAATTTTTACAGGGTCTTTTTCCATATCATTTTCTGATATCTGTTGTCCTAAAACAATTCCTCTTACCATAAATTAACATTTTCCTAGTTAAGGACTAAATTTTTTTCTTTGCTTCACTTAAGAACTTTCAATAAATGTTCCAAACATCATTCAAATAAAATTTCAAGCACTGAAAAATCATCCATAAAAACTTCAATTCCTTTTTTCAGTTAATAATAGAAAATAGCCATCATGCATCTTCAAAATGTAGTAAAGGCATTACATAAGCCAAAGGACATTCTTCTAAAAGCAAATGTACCATAGGAACTGGTATAAGTTGTTTTGTCTTGATCCTCAAGAGCTATTTGTATTTGGTGATAACCAATATATTCATCCAAAAACAAAAGTATTTATGTCCAGCTAGTCCATCCAACATTTAATATAGAAAGGGTAGTGGAAAATGATCTTTCCTAGTGGAGAGATTTAATTTTCTATAATCAATGCATATTCACCAGCCTGTAACTTATCTTCTTGGTATCAAATCATTATGTTCATTCATAGTCACAGTCACTTCTCCTTTCTTAGGAACATAGTGACTCAGACTAACCCACGCACTATCTAAAATAGGGTAGATAATTTCAGCATCTAACCACTTTAAAATTTCTTTCTCAACTACTTCTTTCAAAACAGGATTTAATCTCCTTTGAGGATCAGCCCTGAGTTTCCTGTTCTCTTCCATATGAATTTTATGCATATAAATTTAAGGACTGATTCCCTTAATATTAACAATTGTCCATCCAAAGAATTTCTTATAATTCTTCAAAGTTTTCATTAAACTCACTTCTTCTTCTATAGTTAATTTTGAGGATATTATAACAGGTGATGTTAGGAATCACATAATAAGGCATATTCTAAATGTTCAGGAAGTAACTTCAATTAAATTAAGGAGATTTTTCAATCAATGGACAAAAGTTTTTATCTTTTTTTTATCGTGTCTAAAACTTCAAAACTTTCTCGAACATAAATCGAATCTTGCTTATAAAAATCCTACAATTAATCTAATTCCTCTTCTTGCTTGTGTTCTAACTCTTTCACTTCAGATTTCTCTTCATAAATTGTTTTGAAATGACATTCATTTAGATATCTTACTACATCTATTTCATAACATTCATCATCTTTACCTTTTGTTGGATACTTAATTGATTTGGAAATAGTAAATGTAATTGTTTGATCATTGACGTGCATAGTTAATTCCCCTTTCTACACATCTATCATTGCTTTTCCTGTGGCTAGGAAAAGCCTCCCCAAAATAATAAGTATCTCTTTATCTTCCTCCAAATCTAGTACAATGAAATCAATAAGAAAGATAAATTGATCCACTTTCACTAAAATATCTTCTATAACTCCTTTAGGATATGTTATTAACGATATAATAACTACAAAGTTACAGTAGTAGGGGATATTTCTCCTAACCCCAATCTTTTAAATATTGATAATGTCATAAGATTAATGCTTGCACCTGAATCACATAAAGCTTTCCCATAAAATATGTCTCCATTGCACATGGAATTGTGAAGCTACCAAGATCTTTAAGCTTTTTAGGAAGCTTTTTCTGAATTGTAGCACTGCACTTCTCACTAAGTGCAACAGTCTCGTTATCTTTGAACTTCCTTTTCCTATGAAGAATATCCTTCATAAACTTCACATAGCTTTGCATTTGCTAATGCTTCAACAAATGTAATATTACTTGTAAGTCTCTTAAAGATTTCCATAAATTTTGAAAATTATTTATCCAATTTTGGTTGACAAGGTCTCTAAGAAAATGGAGGTGATAGTTTTTCCAAGTCAATTTTAAGTGGAGAAATATGTCTCTCTAAACCTTTAGGAGTGTCCTTTTTAGACTCATCAATTTCTTTTCTCTCCACTAATTTCTTTTCTCTCCTTTCTCTCCACTTCAATCTCTTTTTGAACTCTATCTTCCAACTCTCTTCTGCTTCTAAGTTGAACGACTTTTACTTCCTATTTATTCTAGCCATTTGGATTTTCTTCTGTATTACTAAGAAGTGTTCCTTGGGATCTATTACTTAATGAAATTTTCTATTTATCTCAATTGATTCTCAATATTTCTAAATGTAGCTCATTGACTTTCTAACTGATTTCCCATTTGTAACACCACTTCTTCTATAACACCACTTCTTCTATAGACAACTATTTCTCCTTAAATTATGGATTACTGTTAAAACCTGGAGGATAAGTAGGTCTATAATTATTATTGCCTTGGTTGTTCCAATTTACCAATGGGTTTACTTGATTTTTCCCCCATTGCTGATTATTACCACCCGAAGTATTCCACCCGAAGTATTATTCTAGCGAAGTATTATTCTAGTTAAAGTTAGGACGATTCTTCCAACCTGGGTTATAATAGTTTGAATATGAGTTATTCTGCTTGTTGTTTATGATAAACAGAGTTTCTAATGATTTTTAAGAATCTACCATTTGGCCTAATGAATTCTCTTCAATCATTGCAATTGGTTGAGCAAAATTCATTCCAAGTTGGTTCATTCCAAGGAAAAATTCATTCCAAACTGGTCTAACTTCCTTGAAATTGCAGCAACTTGATTTGCTAACATGGTAAAAGCATCAGATTCATGAATATTGGATACTTTCTTAAGATTTTCCCTCTCAGAAGGCCATTACTAATTTTTAGTAGCCATCTCTTCAAGTAAAACATAAGCGTCATGAAATGATTTTGACATCAATTAACCACCAACAACGACATTAATAATAGATCTATGAGATCTATCCAATCCATTGTAAAAGATTTGAATTATTAACCAATCTGGTAAAGCCTGGTGTGGACACTTTCCCAGTAGTTTTTTAAAATTTTCCCATGCTTTATAAAGAGATTCACCTTCAAACTTCCAAAAAGATGTAATATCATTTCTAAACTTCGTTGTTTTTTTATGGTGAAAAAATTTAGCAAGAAATTTATACACTAAATTACCCCAAGTTCTGATAGGTCCAAGTGCTAATGAATGTAACCATATCTTATCCTTATCCTCCAGTGAGAAGGAAAAAGTCTAAGTCTTATAGCATCATGTGATATAATATCATATTTAAATGTAGCACAAAATTCTAGAAAATTGGCAAGATGTAAAAATTGGATCTTTAGTTGGTGTTCCCCCGAACTCATTATTTGTTACCATTTGAATAATAACAGGTTTAAGTTCAAACAAATTAGCTACTACAACAGGTTTTTGAATACTATAATGAAGTTCATCCACCGTAGGTTTACATACTCCCTTATAGGTTTAAACTCTTGATTAACTTCAACATTTTGATTATTTTAGTTTGTAATTTCTTGAAATTTTTTGTATTTTTCACTAATTTTGAGTTTTTATTTTTCTAATAGTTCTTTCTAATTCAGAGTCGTAGGGCACTAGTCATGTAGAACCTGACTACACATACATTACTATGAAACAACATAAAATAAAAAAAATCACACAAACAAGAAATTTATATAAAAACAACACTACAATATTCCTATAATAAATATTAAAGTTTAAATAAGACTTTCTAAAAATAAAAATTTGCTTTATAAAAATTTCTTCAAAAATTTTATATATTTCTTGGTGACGTATTTTCTATGTTAATATGATGTACGCAGTTATATTCTTAATTTTTCTTTACTTATATTTCATACTTTGCAACAATGCCAAAAACTTGACCACTAGCAAAGGTTAGGCAAAAGCTTGACTTTGAAGCAAATAAAAAAGTAATTATTATATTTAAAGATGGGGTACTATGAAAGTATACGTATTATTATCAAGTAAAAAATTACTTTTGATTAAGCCCCGAATATCAAACTCATAAGGAAAAAAATAATATGCAACTAAAATCAGAAGAAATTAGATGACAAATTCTACTTAGTAAAATATTCTTACTCAAACTTTAGATGTTGTAATAGGGATGAAAATTTGATTTTTTTTGTAATTTTTTGATAATTGAAAGTAAAGTAAACAACTAATTAAACTTAACTAGATATTTATAAGAAGAAGGCGATATATCTTTTACATATCATGAATCAGTAACAAGTATAGGAATTATTTTGTGAAAGCATTCAAATTGTGTTCTGTCAAATAGGAGCAATAATATTCTTTACCATTACTAGAGATACTATAAAGAACATTGGCTAATCTAAAGTTTGAATAGCCTTGAAAACAAGTTAGGTTGAGAAGTTACTAGCTCTCACTCTCGAGTTCCCTCTTCTCCCTCCACCCGAGGACTAACATCTCATATCAAAACCTAAAATTATAAATCAACTTGGGGGATTTAGCTTGTCACTCTAGTCCTATAATTCTACTCCCTTCAAAGTTTATTTCTCTTCTTATTTGCACTCAATCATATGAATTACATTATCATCCGTAGACTCTCATGTGATTCTTGCCATTTGTTGACTGAAACAATACCATCTTGGATCTTACATGTTCTCACAACAGATATTAACATCTTAATTGACCAAATCAAGAAGTAAATGGAGTACATGGTTTAAAATCATCACAACATATTCCAATATTAAAGATTAATACTTCACACAACTTTCATCCAACACTTAATCACTTATCATTTTAAGAAAAAAATAAAGAGAACTACTCAGAATATCCTGGAGAAAACACAACCAAACTTAAGTTTAAAAGTAGAAATCATGCAAAAAAAATAAGAAGTTTAAATTAAAACCAAATGTAGCCACAAAGATAAAAACTTATCTCAAATCCTCATCACCGAAATCTTGAATTTCCTTAGAGTCTCTTCCTTATTTTACAATACAAAGTACAACTCAAAATAAAAATAAAAGGGTGCTGCGTATGTGGAAGAAATTGTAGGGGAGTGTGGAAGGGCTAGAAGAAGTCTCTCCAAGGGGGGGAGGGGGCGTAGGAGAGTGAGGGTTCTTCAATCCAAGTCTTCATTAATAGTTTTCCAAAAGTTTCCTTGGTGTATCTTCAAAATGTATCCACATTCAAGGAATCTTCCAAGAGTTTCCTCCTTTCAAAAGCCAATTGAATGTAATTTTGTGTCCATTAACTTTTTTCCACGTTTTCACCAAGGGTTGCTTCAAAAACCTCTTCAAAAATTCATCCAAATTCATTGAATCACTAAATAACTACTTCTAGAAATTAAGCGCGAGGTAGTTGGCACTTAGGCACAACCTTCTCGGTTTTACTAGCGCGTAAGCGACAATTCTGGGCGCTTAGGTGCCACAGTTCTTTTACATAGCTTCTTCATTTTTTCTCCAAATTTGATCATTTTTCACTCTACTATTTTTCATCCATTTGATTATACCTAAAAGAAAAACACACAAATGCCTTCCATTAAAGCACAATATCTAAAAAATAAGTATAAAAATGTGTACATAAGGACTATATATTTTAGGTGTATCAAGGAGCTCCCATTTTCTCCTCACATAAGTTTTTCCCCCTTTATGAAACATCCAAGCCCTCTCCCCCATGCTAAAACCAGAAATCCACATATACTCAAACCTCCTTTGGGGGCAAATCATCTCCTAGACACCATGGATTTGAGCTAGCCACTTGCCCAAAAGGTTAAACCCAACCCAAGCCTACCTAGCCTAAACCCCATTTTTCCCTTGGTCTTTGACCATGAGCCCACTTCAAATCAAATTGACTTGACCTCACAGCTCCCCTGACCTACTTCGTTTTGGAGGTGACCACAGTTTCCTTGGCTAGTTGCCCATCCTTTAGAAAACATCAAACTTGAGAGCCTCCCCAAGGGTTAAACTCAAATATGGGACTCCCTGACATGGCTCATCCCCATTGGCAATTGGAGCCCTCATTCCCTCCACCTAAGAGGCTCCCCAGACACCTTCACTTGCTTTGTTGGCCACCATGGCTATGGTTATACATAAGACATTCCTCACAACGAAGAGAAGGTGTGTGATAAAACCTTAACAAAACTCTGCCAAAATCCTCCCACACCCTGTAGCAGCTTTGAGAAGTGCATCCCCACCATTTTCAAGCCCCATTCCCTCTGTTTGAGTTTAATTTGATCATCCAAAATCAAGGAAATTTCACAGTCATACCTAAAACTTCATCAAAATTTCACTTGCTCTTAAGCTTCTCCAGAGCAAGAGAGGAAGTTCCCCATCAAAATTGACTCTTTTTGAACCCTATGCACCAGACTTTGATCAAGGCTACACCACCCTCTAATTGAACTCTTAAACAGACCCAACCATATATCAAATTGACACTCGGAGGAGCTTCATGGAGTCAAGGAGAACGTCTCCAACCATTCTAATCAAGGCATCGCCTCTTAGGCTAAGGTATACATCATTTCCCTCAAATTTGAGCTCATTTTGAGCTTTTGTGAAATAGATTTTAATTTCATGCTTTATTAACCACATAGATAGGTTCATCTCACCTAGATGAAGCTATAATAACAAACCTTATGTGATTTCGTTAAGAATCGAGCAAGAAATTAAGTCTAGAGTGCAGACGGTTCCCGGGTTAGGGCACATTTTGGATGATGACCTGGAGCTGTTGGATCGTGTGTGTATTGGTTAGACTGTTCATATTTTTCCTGATGAGTAAATATTATGTGAATTGCAGGCCGCGTGGAAAGCTTGCGTGGAAAGCGCAACGAATCAGAGGCTGGCGTGTGTGCGTTCAGAGATGTCGATGTTGACTTGGATGTCGCGTGGATAAGTAGAAAAATCAGAGTATTTTTTATTTAAATAATTATTGAAACTTTTAAAATTCATAACTTGGTATATAAAAATGAAAAAAATAAAAAAATACCCTTGTGCTCAGTGAACAGAGGAGAATAATGTGGACTAAAAATAAAAAATAATTCCATGATATTTAATTTTAAATTAATTAAATACTCCAAAACTTCTTTAAATCATAAGTAATTAAATATTAGTAAAGAAATATGAAATTTGGAAGGTTCATTCTTCACATGTTGAGGGACGTTCTCTGATTTTTCCAAAGTTGGAGGACACCTCTAACCGAGAACCATAATTTCAAAGTAAAGCACCCTTATTTTGCTTAAAATAATTCTAAAAAAAATGTAAATCAGAAAATTACAAAAATTGAGTTGTTAGGTTCACTGTGGTCAAAGGAACTTAGGAAAAATAAAAAACAAATTTCAAAAATTAAAAATATATTTTTCTATTTTAAAATTAAGAAAAATATCAAAAATAAATAAATACAAAATAATTAAAAAAATCATCAAAGTAACTAAAATTGAAGAAAATGACCTTAGCATGTCCCTAAAAAAATTGAGAAGCCATAAAAATTAATGTTAATGTATAAATGTATCTTTTAAGTAAATAAGTATTTTTACTTAAAATAAATATAGAAATTAGAATATACTTCAAAAAATTACAGAATTAGTTTTGAGAGTTCCTTAAGACTATAACTATCCAAGAAAAATAAAATCAAGGTCAAAATAAAAAATTTATTCTTAACCTATTTCTTAGTTATTTATTAATTAAAAATACCAAAAGTCATAAAAATGTCCCAAATGTGTCAAAATTTCATAAATCACTTCCTAATTGAAGAAAACAACTTTAAAACATTTCTATAAATTTTGGGGATTATAAAAATGTATTTTCTCATATTTTTAACTAAAAAATTATGAAAAAATAGAATAAAAATAAAAAAAAATATAAAATTAATATCTCTGGGTTCTCTGATGTCAGAGAACCTAAAGAAAAATATAAAAAGTAGTATTCAAAATAAAATTACATTTTCTATTTATTTATTAATTGAAACCAACAAAAAAATATAATGATTGAAATATAACTCAAAAATTCATAAAAATTTTACTAAGTGGTCATCTAACCTAAACGAACCTTCAATAATTTTCTTAAGGAAAAAGGCCGTGATTTAATTATATAAATAAATTAATTTTGAAAATCCCTATTTTTGAGATAAAATAATTCCATAAAATAAAATAAAATTAGAAAAATACAAAAGTCTTTTCTGATATCATAATTAATCCATGAGTAGCAATCCATCAATGTTTCCAAGTTATTTGACCTAAATTGAAAGAGTTGTGATATAAAGAGCCTTAGGGGCAAAATGGTAATTATAGAATTTTGAGCCTTAATTAAAATTTTAGGTCAAACAAAGGAGTGAGAGGGTAATATTGATCATAATTGATTCTCTAGGATGATTGAAATATAAAGGGATAAGAGGTAGAAACCAATTCACACTATTTTCTATAAGAGGGTAAAATTATAACTAATTAATTGTTCTAATTTAGAGGACAAGGACATTAGATGATTATAGTGTGATGGGGCATGAGATAGCAAAACAATAATTACTTAATTTGAAGTCCCAGATCAATTGTAAAGCCTAATTGAATTGTTCAATAAGAATCAAATTCATTTTACTTAATTTTTTAAAATTACAAATATACCCATAAGAGATCTAATACCCTGATAGTGAGCTATGATTGATCTAAAACCATCTAAAGGGATTAGAAAAGAAAGAACACAACTCATCTTGAACACTACTAGCTCACTTAAATGATTGGGCTCATCCCTGGGGTGACCACCCATTCAAAACCTCAAACACAATAAGACAAGTAACCCCTCAGCCTACTCATGGGTTAATTAAGATATATATTGAGCACAACTTGAAGACATTAATTCAAGTTGGATGATTTAATTAACAGTCTAACAAGTCCATGATGAACTTAAAGTGATCTAGAAGACCTTAAGCTTGTTTAGAGTTATCTTCTGGACATTCATAGAAAATCTAAAATGCTTTAGAGGATCTCTGAGTCTGCTACAATTTGTTAAAAGTATCACCTCCAAAATATAACTAAATTGACATGAAATTTCTAAGAACCCACCAAGTTTTGACTTGAGATCCAATAATTCACCCAAATCAATAGAAATACCCAAAAATACTTTTCCTACATTCATGACTCAATGCTCAAGGGTATGAGCTTTGGATAAAGTGTCTAAACCCTTTTGAGCAACTGAGGATATTTGGTTTGACCACCTCTGGATCATCAGACTAGTGTAAGTCTAAGGTTCAAGTGGTTAGGGCAATGTTAACATTGAAATGAGGGATATGAAGTGGTATTTTAGAATAGTATCTCTTACCTCAAGGATCTTCAAGAAAAGGGATAAGATCGATGATACCGTCAACACTTGGCAAAAATTTACCCCACATACCCTTAGGTTGTTGGCATTTTCAGTCCAATTAGGATGATTAACTTGTGGACTATCTAAAATTTTCAAATAAGTTTCAAATTTGATTTTCTCAAAATATCACTGCTCTTGACAGCTAAATGATGCGGGAGGATTTAGTGTGTTAATTTTGTAAATATCTTTCAATATTACAAAAATACACACGACAAATACAATAATAAATATGCAAATTAATCCCAACAAAAATAACTTTAATGAAAATAGTTTAAATAAATATTTTTATCTTTTAAAACTCTTTAAACTGCCAAATCCCCTAAAAATAATGCAAGTATATGTATCTCTCAAGTAATGAAGGGCTCTAATGGAGTCCTAGATATCGATCCCAAAGGGAAGTTGGAAATACCTATTAGTAAATTCTTAAAATTATAATGTGAACTACAATTTTAAACTACAAAAGTGAAGTGCTAAATTTGAATATAAAGTAATAGAGTGAATGCTAAATAAAATGCAGTAAAAGGACAAAGTTAATTAAACTAATTGCTAAGCTTTTAAAAGTAAAATTATGAAAACAAAACAAAGTTTTTGTGATGAAGAGTTCAAATTTAAGAAAAAAAAGCATCATTCCCCTTTACAATGAGTATATGGATTGTGAAGAAATAAAAATCATTTGAAAATAAATATATAAATAGTTTTGTGCCAAATAGAAGAAATCTTATTCTTTACCCTCTTCCGAGTGCATAAGGAACATTGACTAATCCAGAGTTTGGTCCCTAATTTTGTGGTTAAGTTGGGAGCATACCAACTGCCACTCCAGAGATCCCACTACTCCCTCACCTAAGGCCTAACAATCTCGCATCAGTTTTCAATCAACTGGACCAAATTGGGGCTTTTAATCTATCACTTTAACATCTCCAATTCTGCACCCAACAAAGTATACAAAGTATATTTCCTAAGTATATTTCCTTATTTATTTGCACTCAACTACATGGATGACATCCTCTCCCATGAAATCAAATGTGATTCTCACCATGTTGTAGAAATCATAGACGTTTTGGAACATATGTTTCTCAACATATTTTAACAATTCAATTGGCCAGATCGAAAAGTAAATGAAGATCAAATTTCAAATCATCACAAATTATTGACATTTAAAACATATAATACAAAGTCAATTCTTCATAAAACCATATCTCAAAGTACTGTGAAGGATAAATAAGACTACTCAGAATTCATGAGAAGGATATGATAAAACATGGATTTCATATATAAAACAAGTTTACAAAACAAAAGTAATAAAAGACACAACTTATCTCACAATCCTTCCCAAACAGATCCTTAGAAGTTCTCTTCAAGCCTTTCTCTCCTTACAAGTACTCTCAATTCTCTCTTAGAAATGTAATGAAGAAGAAATCTCTCACCTATCCTCTTCTCTTACAATCCTTGAAGAAAATCTTCAAGCCCTTGACTCTCTTCCTCCCTCTCTTTTTCTCACCCCCTTACACGCCACCTTCACTTCCTTCAAGTTCTTTAAAACCTCTCTTTTATTAAAGGTTGCCTTCCTCTAAAAATAATTCAAAATTCTCTCCAAAATTCTATCCAAAAGTCAACTTTTTTGAATTCTCCAAAAGCCAAAATTCTATCCAAAAGTCAACTTTTTTGAATTCAAAAGACATGTCCATTGATCCAAGAGACTTATCCCTTAATAAAAGAACCTTCCAAAGTGTTTAGATGCATTGAATCACATCAAAGTTCTGGTGCCAATCTATAGTATCTGGTGCTAGCTCTCTGTAAAATAGCGCTTCTGGCACCAATCTGGTGCATCTGGCGCTAGAGTTCCCAAAATTCACTATTTTGGCTCCAAATTTCATCCATTTTTGCTACTTTTGCTCCAAATAACCTTCTTTAAAATGAAATATCACAAAAAAATAATGATAAAATGTATACTTAAAACAACATATTATTTTGTTGTGTCACTAAATAAAGTATTATTTGCATGAAGAAGTAAAAGAGTTTTAAACACAAAATTATGAAATTTCACTGGTTAATCATCTCGATTAGGCTAGAACATGCTCTCCTGATATTGTTTGGCTGATAGATTCATTCTAAGGTGGGAAGCACAATGCCCAGTTTTGATCCCCTACCTTAATCAAAGTCTTACATTTGTCTAAAATATCATATGTCGATACGAGTTTTATGTTTCTTGCTCGTGTTTACCTACGATCGATTTTCTTCCTATTAGGTTTTCGTGCTTTGCTCATTTTTTTTCCTCGCAGTTTACTTAAATTTCATGCAACTATACTATGCTTCATGATACTAACCACACAACAGTAGCAGTACGCTTGTTTATTTATTTACAGTAATTTTTACTACAACATGTTCTTTTACTGTCCTTTTACTTCTGCTTTTATAACTACAAGAACTTTAGGATAGAAAATAGTAGCTAGTTTACCTAGGGTGGATCACTACAAACCCAAAAAAACACCTTTTAATTAATTAAATTAATAATAATTTGAAGAAAAACATAATACATAAAATATTAAACCTGGAGTAGCCAACAAGGAACTCGAAGCAAGTTGAAACAAATGGAGGATGACGATCTACAATAGGAAAGCTGATCTACACTAATTAAAATTTCTCTAGAATTCAACAATAAGCCATAGGACTGTGAGGTAGCTCATCTAGTACAACGTAAATTCTCAATTTATCTTTAGGTCTTTACATAACTATGTTGTGCAATTTAAGCCCTAACTCACTTTAGGTTCTGAGGTTGTCATTCGTTACGACATAAACCTTCATATCTTCTACATTATTTGTATGACCATGTCATGTAGATGTAAGCCCTAAATAATAAAATTGGCAGGAGGAAACATTAAAAAATATATATTTTTTCCCAAAATATAAAGCCACATAATAAGATAGTTTGGGAAGTCACTGAGGTTCTTCTCAGGATCCGTGGCATCCCCTTATTTTCTTTTCTTTGGTTCCTGAAATAAATATTATCATTTGGTTCTTTTACCACTTAAATTTTTTATGTCCAACTTTAAAAATCCTAAGACTTTGAATTCATAAAAATAAATTCCTCTGATCATCATCGAGAGTTATTTTAAATGACTTCGGTCATTTGAGAGGTAACTAACTAATAAGGCTTGCTTCTATAGAAAGCTTTAAGAACCCAGATAATATAAACCCTATCTAATCTTTATATTGGATAGGGAAATTTGTCGGTCAACATAAATGGTTCGCAAACCAAATGGATGTAATAAATTTTATTATTTATTTAATCGAGCATCACTGCCAAGTAATGTGTCTATTCTTTGGGATAAGGGCATTGCTCACGATGTTATGCTCATTTATCTAAACTATTAAATGAATGAGATCTTCTTAGTCTCATTTTTCAAAATTAAAATGTTTTTTTTCAAAATTTAAAAAGATTATTTTAAAAAAATTATATATATTAAATTAAATCTAAAACAAGAAATTTTAAGAGAGAAATATTGGTGCCTCACACATACATATAGTCTAAAGTAGGGATGCAAATAATTTCAAAATAGTTTTTGACAAATATGTTGCATAAAGTAATAGAAATATTAAAAAAATTTATACTTTTAAAATAGGTCCTAGTAGAAGGAAAAGCCTAAGTGGCACCTATTGATCCCTTAAAACCTTAGCACAACATATGCTTGCGGGTCCATGATGTGATAGCTAGTATTACCCAACAAGACATCCTCATAGGCCATACGAGCTGCCACATCTGATGCAGGTGGATTTAGTATGTTATTCTTACAAATATTTTTCAATATTTTAAAATACACACGGCAGATACAACAGTAAATATAAAATTTAATCCCCACAAAAATAACTTTAGTGAAAATAGTTTTATCTTTTAAAAAATCTATAAACTGCCAAATCTCCTAAAAATAACACAAGTATACGTATCACTTAAGTAAGAAAGGTCTCTAATGGAGACCTAGATCAATCCCATAGGGAAGTTGGAAAGGCTTATTGGTACATTCATATGATTATAAAGTAAACTATAATTTTAAACTACAAAAGTGAAGTACAAAATTTGAATCTAAAGTAATTGAGTGAATGTTAAATAAAATGGAGTTAAAAGAACTAAGTTATTTAAACTAATTGCTAAATTTTCAAAAATAAACTTACGAAAACTAAATAAAGTTTTTTTGGTGAAGTGTTCAAATTTAAGAAAGTATCTTTGCCCTTTACAAAGATTATATTGATTGTGAAGAAATTAAAAGTATTTGAATATATATATATATATATATATATATATGTATGTATGAGAGTTTAGAGGTACGTTATATAA
>NW_018236428.1:24430-41862 GCF_001263595.1 Phalaenopsis equestris | reverse complement strand
TGGGGAGGGACGCCGCCTGCCACTCCAAAGCTCCCACTACTGCCTCACCTGAGGGCTAACAATCTCACATTTGTTTCCAATCAACTGCACCAAATTGGGAATTTTAATCTGTCACCTTAAATTCTCCAATTTTGTAATCAAGAAAGTATATTTTCTTATTTATTTGCACTCAACTCCATGGATGAAATCCTCTCACATGGAATTAAATGCGCTTCTAACTATGTTGTAGAAATCATTGTCCTTTTGGAACATATGTTTCTCAACACATTTTAACATTTCAAATGGCTAGATTGAAAAGTAAATTAAGATCAGAATTCAAATCATCACAAAATTTTGACATTTGAAATCGTATAAAACAAAAGCCAATTATTCACAAAACCATATCTTAAAGTAGGGAGAAGGATAAAGAAAGGATAAAGAAGACTACTAAGGATAAAGAAGACTACTAAGAATTCATGAGAAGTAAACAACAAAACACGGATTTCATATATGAAAAGAAATTTACAAAATAAAGAAATAAAAGAACACAACTTATCTCACAATCATTCCCAAGCAAATCCCTAGAAGTTCTCTTCAAGCACTTTCTCTCTTAACAAGAACTCTCAATTCTCTCATAGAAGTGTAATGAAGAAGAAATCTCTCGCCTTCCCTCTCCTCTTACAATCCTTAAAAAAAATCTTCAAGCCCTTGACTTTCTCTCTCTATCTCACGCCACTCTCTCTTCAAATCCCTTTCACGCACATGCCTCCTCTTCAAGCCCTAGACTTCTCTCTCTTTTATTAGAGGTTGCCTCCCTACAAAAAGAATTAAAAAATCTCTCCAAAATTCTATCCAAAAGTCAACCCTTTTGAATTCAAAAGACATGTATATTGATCCAAGAGATATATTCCTTCATAAAACAACATTCCAAAGTGTCTAGATGCATTAAATCATTCTATGTGGCATTTAGAACAATTGTAACTTTCAAAATTCATGAAAAATTCATTCTGAATTGCCTTAATCAACAAATAGTCATCTATAGCGCCTCAGGCGCTGGTTCTGGCGCGTCAGGCGCCATCTTGCTTAAGAATGCACTGTTATGGGTTTTGGCGCTTCAGGCACCAAATCTGGCACTTCAGACGCCAGCTCTCTGTAAAATGGTGCTTCAGACACTAGTTCTAGAGCTTTACGCGCTAGCTCTCTATAAAGTGGTACTTCAGGCGCCAGTTCTGGTGCTTCAGGCACCATAATCTTAAAATTTTGTTATTTGGCTCCAAATTTTGTCTTTTTTTCTACTTTTGCTCCAAATGCATAAAATTAATATATCTACAATAAAAACATGAAAATACCTTTATTTAATGTGCAATATCTTCAAAAATAAGTATAAAATGTATACTTAAAATAACACATTATTTTGGTGTATCAAAATCCCCAAAACTTAAATGTTACTTGTCCTCAAGTGACACTTTTACTGCATAAAAGCATATAACTTAGGATAGAGCTTAAATTATAAACTTTTATACTTTAGTTTCATAAATAAATAGTAAAATTCAAGAAAAACTTTTAATAACTTAGATTCAAACGCTAAGTCTAAGAATACTTAGTAATCAAATCTAAGATTTTTGAATCTATATTCATTTCAAGAAGTATTGTAATTTCTCATATCAATGATTCTTAGAATATTCATATGAAAAAGAACTTCATGAAAACTTTACTAGTAGTGATGTTAATACTCTAATACAAGTTTAGAAAATATAATAAAGTTTGTTCCTTAAGTTGATTCAAGTGAAGCCAATTTTTTGATTAGGCATCTCCTCAAGCTTCTCCTCGCACATTTTTTACTTCTCTTTTCTGTTCTTTTTCTCTTCTTTTTTTTTCTTTTTTTCTTTTAGGATCTTTTCAATAATTTTTTCTCTTTTTCTTTTTCAAGTGAGGATTACTATATCTGGATAGCTTTTAACAATTTTTAACTTCACTATCCTCTTCTTAAAGTTAAAACTCCATACCTTTCTTCACTTTATAAATTCATATTAGTTTTATGATTTTTCATAAAGTCTCATTCTTTTCTTCTTACATGAAACTCTAAAAATCTTAGTACTTCAAAAATAAAATTTCCTTTACTTTAAATAGAAAAACATAGTCTTATCTTATCATACCAAATGTCTTTAAGTTTAGAATTGACCTTCACAATTAAAAAATTTTATATAACCTTACCAT
This sequence comes from Phalaenopsis equestris, assembly GCF_001263595.1. Classification (NCBI taxonomy): domain Eukaryota; kingdom Viridiplantae; phylum Streptophyta; class Magnoliopsida; order Asparagales; family Orchidaceae; genus Phalaenopsis; species Phalaenopsis equestris. The sequence goes on along the minus strand of NW_018236428.1, from coordinate 39,666 downwards.
AATATTTATAAACATAAGTAAAGTAATTTAAAGTTAAATCTTAATATCTAAGGTCATGTTAAATTACTTTTAAAAAAATAGTTAATTGAGTACAAATAAAGATCAGTTTACTTCCTTTTAAAAGAAATTTTTCTTTCCCAGAAACTTCAATTTTTAATTAATTTAAAAATGTTTAGTACAAAATTTTATAGGTGAAAGAAAACAGTCAATGCGTGAAAATAGAAACTAACCTGTAGAGGATTTCTGAGTATGAAACTGGGCTCTTGTATATTGCAGGTACTAACTTTAAAAATACATACATGCTTTAAAGCATTAAATGAAACATAATATATTTTAAAGGATTTGCTGAGAATTATAAATAGTAACAAAAACTAAAAAATACTAAAAATGCATAAAAAGTAAAAATCTATAGTTATTGTTACAATCTAGGTCAACAACACAATATTAAAGTGAAAGTTCTTATTACAACAGTTTCAAATAAAACGAACTACAAACAATCAAAATAACAAACAAACTGAACTCCTAAAAACATCAATCTTCATCGCCTTCCTCCTCCTCATCCTCATAATCTTCTTTTTCTTCATCATCATCATGATCTAGAGTATAAGGAGTGAAGCTCGAGAAAGTTGGAAATTCCACATTATATTCACCCATGAGATATCTAACCATAGCCTCCTTATAAGCTATAGCATGTTGAACTCTCCTCTGCTGATATTCATCATTATAAGCATTTCTTGCTTCAATTCCTCCAGTCCTATTTTGCATATTCACTATATCCATTTGCTGAATCATAATCTGCTCCATAAGATTTTCAAGTGAAGCAGAGCGAGAAGTAGATGCCCTTGCAGCTGATGTTGAGGGTCTATCACTACCTACACTCTTAGACTCAACAAATGATTCAAATCTTTGAATCATATGCTTCCCAATAAAACTTTGTAGCTGCAGCTTCTCTTAATTTCTATGGGATTCTACTTCTGGTTGTTCACATAAAGTGAAAATCAGGGCAGGGTAACCCAAACCACTAGATGTAGCACTTCTGGCTATACTCCGAGCATGATGAACTATAAGAGCACCAACATCTACTGCCTTCATTTTCTATATACAGAAGTTTAATATAGCTCTATCTTGCATTACTTCACTTAAATGATTTGTTGGTAATAATTTAGCAGAGATGAAGTAATGTCATACCTTTGACTAAAAAGTCGTCATGAAAGTGGAGAAGTTAGCTTTCTTATTATTCTTAATTTTTCATCCTGTTCTTCCATCAGTTAGAAATGCATCTAGTGATGAATTAGTCATCACAAATGCCGCATATTCACAATGGAACACATTCCTCATTCCGTAAAAAGCATTGATACTTTCTCTTAAAAACCAACTTGCTTACTGTTGGCAATATTTTTGTTAGAGGAGTTGCCCGTGAGAAGCTGTCAGTCATCGGAATTGAAATCCCGTCGCCGACTTAGAAAAGACATTTTAATTTACATATAGATTTAAGTTTAGAAAAATATGAAATCAAACTGACCCCATATTTTTCATAGTTTAAATGAAAGAGCACTATACCTCAAATTCTGCATCTATCCCAAAGGATAAACACAAGACTTGAGGGTGAGGCTCGATCAAATAAACTAACAAATGTACGACGTCCATTTGATATGTGAAACTGTTTTATTTGCCGAAAATTCCCCCAATTTAATATGAAGAATTAAATAAGGTTTATATTATGCTAGGTTCGGACAAGCTCTTACATCTTAGATAATCGAAGTCACCTAAGAAAACTCCCGATAAAAATTAGGAAATATTATTTTTAAGGATTTCAAAAGGATAAGACTTTTCAACGAGATCGAGCAGAAAGGTAAGAAAAGAGATTGGTTCAAATTTGGAACATTTGTTGTAGAATCCAAAGGAGGAAGAACTAGGGGATGCCAGAGATCTGGAGGAGAACCTTGGTGACTTCCCAAGCTATCATAATGTTTGGCTTCAATTTTGAGGAGAAATTAATTAAATGTTTCATCCTACCCTTTTTTTATTTAGGGCTTATATTTGTGTGAAACGATCACACAAATAGCCTAGAAGATGTGAGGATTTAGGTCATAACGAACAAAAACATCAGAATCCTTAGACGAGTTAGGGCTTATATTGTACAACATAGTTATACAAAGGCCTAAAGATGAGTTGAGGATTTATGTTGCACTAGGCAAACAACCTAGAAATCCTATGGCTTGTTGTTTAATTCTAAGGAAAGAAATGGTTTAGCTAAGGAAGACAGGTTTTGCTGTTGAAGATGGTCGTGCTACCCACCATGCTACCTCTAAGCTCCTTGCCGTGACGAGTTTAAGTTCTCTAAGGTGTCAAGTTATGATGTCAAATCAGGTGGCCCTATGGTTAAAGTTCTTTAAATTTTATGGGGCATGTTAAAGTTGATTAGAGTGACACCCGTTAGGATCCTAGGGTTCCCTCATTCCGGTACCAATATTTTCTATTGGACTAACTGAGTTCAAATGAATTTACTAAACTCAACTTAATGAGTTCAATAATTTTATTTAGACTGTGGGAAGCCTCGTTAGCAACCGTAGGTTACCTCCTACGAGGGATTGTCAATCATCTGATAGAGACATCTTAATTTACTTGCAACTGTTGATTTAATGATGTTTGTGATTAAATTTTGAGTTGTTTTATATTTTTGAATGTTGTGGCGGTGAATTTTATCTTGGTTGATTTTAATTTTTGATTTTGCGTTTTGGTTTTGAGGCTATCCTAGCAGTTTTGATTTTCATGCAGGGTGACATTGTTATTTAGCATGTAAATTTTATAAGCATAAAAAGTATAGTATGAAAGTACAAGAAAGACAACACTGTAAACTATAAAAAACATACCTGGCAAGTCTTCTCATTCCACCACCTGAACCTCAAAATGCATGTGAGAGCACTTTATATAAAGCAAAAAAATAAGGTTTTAGTGATCTACCCAACCCTAGGTCATATCTTGGTGGGTCCCTATTAATTTGATTAAGGATGATCGATCTCATATTAAGTTTAGTAGACCTCCGAGGTATCCAACAGATCTGGAGAAAGAAGCAAGTCCATGCTTCCCTCTCACTGCTTAGTGAAATGTCTCGTGCTCTTTTTAAACTTATTATGTTGCCTAATAACCCATCCTGTAAGTATCTCCAATGCTCAATAAACATTGATGTTTCAATTATCCCTAAGAGTAGGGTAATTATCACTTATAATTTAATTCGAGAATTATTTAGGTGAAAACCCTTAAAGGGGCAAGTTAATGTCATCAAGTCACTTAGCCATCTTTTTAATTTGGGCTTGTAGTGTTTTAAAGGTGTTCAATTTTTAATTATGTTCACTTTTCTAATTCTCATTTATCCAAATTTAATTTAGCTTAAGTCACTACTAAGCTCTTAAGGCCCTAGTGAATGTCTTAATCATTTTAAAGGAGATTTCTAAGTGATAATAATTCATCATCAAGAATTTTGCATGCTATTTGAACATCCAAAGTGGGGTATTGAATTAATGAGCTATTAACACCCAAAACTATACCCCTAAGTATAGGATCATTTATTTTACTAAACTTCCAAATTTTAATAATTTAAGAAAAATACAAATTTATCCTTTAATTAATAAAAGTGAGAATGGTTTCTACCAATTAATCCCCTTGTATTTCAATCATCTAAATATGCTAATTAGGATCAAAGGTTACCCATTCCCCTTTCTTGAATTAAGCCTAAATGTTAATTAAGGCTAAAGTTAATTAAGGCTAAATTTCTGGCTAAATTTCTAAAATTACATCTTTTGCCCCTAAGGCTCTAATACTTCATAATTCATCAAATTTAATACAAATAAATTTGGAATTTTCATCCCATCTCACTCATGGATCAATTAACATATCATAGGAGAAAATGTGATATCTTCAAATTTTAATTTAATTTATATATTTATTTATATGCAAAAAAAATATTTTTTAAAGAAAATTCCATAACTTGACCAAGACAAAGCCTAATTACTTGCAATTTTTACTGTAGGTATATTTAGACCAGAGAAACACTTGGGCCAAATTTCATTATTATTTGAGTTTTATTTGAATTAATAGAATTATTTTAAATTTTGGGTCATTTATAAATTATAAAATAATTTAAATGTGGATAATTAAGTTTTATATTTTTTATTAAACCTCTCTTAAGTTAAGGAACCCAAAAAATAAATTTCACATTTTTATAATTTTTCTTAGAATTGTTAAGATTATTTTAGCTAAAATCCATTTTTAGCCTTTAAAAATTATTTTAAGCTCCAAAATTCATTATCTTCACTTAGAAAATTAGGAAAAATATTCCAATTGTTTCTAAGTGCTTAGGAAAAAATCTAGAAAATTTCCATGAATTTTGTTACTTTTTTTTATTTTTATCATTTTTTAATTAATTAAATATTAAAAATAGGCTAAAAATGAAGTTTTTTTTTAATTACCATTTTTTTTTAGAAAATTTCTCTAATGACAGAGAACTCCAAAAACTAATTTTTATAATTTTTAGAGTTATATTTTAATTATTAAAAATCATTTTAGTGTTAAAAATGACACTTAACATTGAAAATCAATTGAGTTATCAAATGAGCTCCAAAATATTTTAAAATTTTTATGGTGAGTTCTCTGAACTTCAAATTACGGTGAAGAGGTAAAATCAAGTCATTTAGATGTTTATGTTTTCCAAAATTGATTTTCTTTGTGTTTTAGGGTTTATAAAAATTAAGTGCATTTTTAATCACTTCGCTAATGAAACATTCAAAGGGTTATCTGGTCATGGAAAACCTTCCAAACTTTTGGAAACCTTCCTAAATTTCCTTGGAATTTTCTAAGCAATATGATAATTATTATGATTAATTTACGCAAATAATGGACATAAAATTGAAAAATATGGTTCTCTGTCTAAAGACCACCTCTGACTTTGAAAAAATCAGAGAATGTTCCCTAAGATAGAGGCAAAAATATGCCAAAAATTCAATCAGTGGTGAAATGTCTACATGCATGGAGAATCAAAAGACAAAAAATAATATTTAATTAATTAAAAATAAAATATGCATCAAATGAACTTCAAAACATTTCCACATTGTTCTCCTCTGTTCACTGAGCAAGAGGATATTTTTATTTATTTTTGTAATTTTTCTACACAAAGATATGAATTTTTGAAGTTAGGGTTACTTATTTAAATAAAAAAGCCCTTACTTTTCTATTTAAAAGTGCGGCAACACCTCATCCTAGGTGTCTTCAAAGCTCCACGTGTCGTCTTTGGTTTGGCGCCGCCATCTGACTTGTCAGCCACGCGTCCCGCGGTTCACGCACCGAGAGTTCATCCGACCAGATCTCGTCCGTTGATGAGATAAACGCGAGATCGGACGGCTCCCCGTCATCATCCCCAAATAGGCTAAACCATGACCGTTAACACTAAAACCCTACGATCTCACTCATTTCTCCACCAAATGGAGAATCAAAATGTCATGAAACTAACCCTAATTAAATGGAGAATCAAAATTTAAATGGAGAATCAAAATAGGCGGTAAGTTCAATACCTTTGCTCTGAGAAGGGAAGCTTCAATTAGAGGTGCTCGACACGTTTGTGGAGGTCCAAGGAGGCTAGGGATTGAGCCTCTTGCTGTGGTGAAAGGTCTAGGTATGAATTGGATCAAGCTCAATTTCAAGTGTTGGTCTAGAGCTATGTTAGGGGCTCTGTTTAAGGGGGGTTTGATGGGGCTTTGTCTTCTTTCACTGTGGTGAAGGTGTGGGTGAATTTAATTTAATTTTGGTGGAGTGTAGAGATGTGGAGAGCTTTGTTTTGTCTCCGACAAGGTTTGAGCTCAAAAATTGAACTCCGACAAGGGGACTTAGGGCAATGTAGTGGTTAGGTTGCACTGAGGAGATCTCAAAAGGGCTCTAGGAGCAATTTAGAGGGGTCTCTTTGAGAAAATTTTAGCACACATCTCTTTGTCCATGGAGGTGAGCTTTTATAAAAATGGCCAATGGTGGCTCTGTGGGTCAATTGAAGAGTGCAAAGTGCTGCCTATGTGGAGGGCAGAGAGGCTCTAAACTTAAAAGTGGATGAGGTGGCCTCAAGGTCTGAATTGGGTTTGATTCCATGGGGGTGGCTCTTGGTTTGTCCATTTTCCAGCGACTAGGCCGGCTGACAAGGATAGGGGAGCTATCCAAGGGGTCAGCTGAGCCAGGGGGAGGCTCAGTTATCACTTAACACCAGGGGTTAGTTATAATGGTGAGGATATTTTGCTTCAGACCCAAAAATGGCCATGAATCCCTTAATTTGGGGATCCATTGGTCCATAGCTTGGTTTGGTTGGTTTAGTGTTATTTAGCCTGGTCCAAAGGAAGGGCTTAGTGGCTGTGGTGATCTTTGGTTGCCCACTTTGGCATGGCTAGGTTAATTTTTGGTGAAGGGGTCCATGTAGGTTAATTTGGCCAAAGCTTGGGTTTTGGCTTGGCTAGCCATGACCTTGAGCCCAATTAATTAATAAAAATTGTGTAGATGATTGTCATGAAGATTTTTTGTGAAGACTTGAAATGATTTTGAGTTCAATTGGGGGCTCAATTTGAAGCATTTTGGGATTTTGGTTAATTTGGGCATGTTGGGCTAGACTTAGGTCTAGATTGGGCTAGGCTCGGGCTAAGTCTAAATTGATTGTTGAGAATGGTCAATAGGAATGTGATGAATAGTTTTCAACATGAATTGGGTGCCAATTTTGCGGTTAAGGAAATTAATTTGGTTGAATTTTGAGGTATGGCCAATTTAGGGCAAAATTGGTAATTTTTAGATTAAGGTTGAAATTAAATAAAATTGAGGCTTCAATAAGGCCAATTAAGGGCTAAGTTTGATTTTTAGGAGTGTTATGAAGAGTTTGGGATGTAAATTGAGACCAATGGAGTAGGTCATGAGGTTCAATTTAGTGGAACCAAGTCATAACACCAAAATTGGGGGTTTGACTTGGATCAAAATTAGGCTCCAAGCATGGGTCAATTGAGCTTGGATTGGGTTTATATTGGTCATATGAAAGGTTAATTTGAGTTTAGAATTGAAATTTGGGGAGATTGGGCCCAAATTGATGGACATTAGATGTAAATTTGGGGAAAATTGGGCCTTTAAAGGCAATTTGGGGGTTTTGCTCAAAATGGTCAAATTGGGTCATGTGGTGGTTGAGAAAAATAAAATTGGGATTATTTGAAAGGTTTTGGAAATTTTTGGGATTTTTTGGAATTTTTGGAATTTTTGGCTAAGGAGGGGCAATTTGGTAATTTGGCAATTTTTTTGGTGATATTGGGTAATTTGGATATTTTCAAAAGGTTTGAAATGATTTTTGAACAAATTTGAGTATTTTGTGTAAATTTTGGAATTTTGGCCAAATTTAGGGTCTCAAGGGTACTTAGGTAATTTGGGGAATTTTGGGGCAAAAGGCCAAGTTGAATATTTTTGGTAGAATTGAGCTATGGACCAATGGGAACCCCATTTGGGTCCTCTATGTACTATTCGTAGCTAAACCTCAGCCTCTATGTACTATTCGTAGCTAAACCTCAGCCTAGGGCTAGTAGGTTTAGAGGACCATCTACATGAGTCACCATCTACATGAGTCTCTGGACCATCTACATGAGTCTCTTAAAGGATTAAGGGATCAAAGTCAAGGAATTTTGGGATTAGGGTATTGAGTGATTATGAGTGAGGCGCTTGTAGTGAGTGCCTTAGCTCTAGATCAACGCCCAGAGTCAACCCTAAGGGCAAGCAGTCCTATGGGAACTCACCTTGAGCTCCCCCATAATGACTCTGTTGACGTGACTTTTGGTTGAGGTTTAGTTTTTCCTCTTTAGTAGCCTAAGGTCTAGCCATAGCGCTTTCCTATTGACTATTCTTAGAAAACTAGACATGGAACCCTCACCATTATAAATTCTATCCTTTCCTCTACTCAACTTGAAGTTCCACATATTGATCCTAACCTCTAGCAGTTAGTAGGTGGGGTCACTATAAGGGAAACTCAAGATGAGTCACCCTTAGGACTACTGGACCTTAGGGTTGACCCTGGGTGTTGGTCTGGAGCTAGGGCACTCAATACACTCACTACACTCACTACACTCACAATCACTCACAGCCCTAAGCTCAAACTTTTAGCGTAGGTCCCTTGATCTTTTTGGGAAACTCATGTAGATGGTCCCCTAAACCTACCAGCCCTAGGGCTATGGTTTGACTAAGACCACTATGTGGAGGACCCAAAATGGGTTTCCATTGGTCCATGGCTTGTTGGTGATGGTTGGTACCTCAACTCTACCAAAATACCCATCTTGGCCTTTTGCCCCTAAACACCCCCAAATTACCAAAATACCCCATCCATAGCCCAAAATTCCAAAAATTCCAAAAAATTCCAATAAACCCCAAATATTCCCAATTTCATTTTTCTCAACTGCCATATGACCCAATTTGTCCAATTTGACCATCTTTAACCAAAACCCCCAAATTTGCCTTTAAAGGCAAAAATTTCCCCAAATTCAACTCAAATGTCCATAAATTTGATCTCAATTGACCCCAATTCCAATCTGAAACTCAAACTAATTCTTGATATGACCAAAATAAACCAAATCCAAGCTTAATTGGTCCATGATTTAAGCCCAATCTTGATTTAGTTCAAAACCCCAATTTTGACCATGTGACCTAATCTTACGAAATTGAACCTATAGCCTAGTCAATTGGCCCCAATTAATGCTGCAAAATCTTCATAACATTCTTTTACATCAACATAAATCATCAATTAGCCTTGGTGAAGCCTCAAATCCATTTCATTTTGGCCTAAATCCAAAATTCCCAAATTTAGCCCCAAATTGGCTAAGTCCCCAAGTTTCACCCAATTGATTGCCTTAACCCAAAAATCGGCATCCAATTCATGTTAAAAACTCTTCATAAGATCCCCATTGATCATTTACAATATTCAATTTGGACTTAGCCCAAATCTAACTAGCCCAAATCAAACCCAAGCTAGACCCAAGCCTAGTCCAACATGACCAAATTGACTAAATGTCAAAATTCCCTCGAATTGACCCTTGAATTGAACTCAAAACCACTTCCATTCTTCACCAAAGTTGTTCCTTATGATCATCTACACCAAATATGATCATGTTGTTCCTTATGATCATCTACACCAAATAAAACATTTATTTGGGTCATTTGACATGGTTAACCTAACCCAAACCCAAGTTTTTGTCACTTGAACCTTTGGTCATTTTCACCCACTTGGACCCATGCACTAAATGTGACCTAACTACCCTAAAGTCACCAAATTAACTCCATTACAGCCCTTAGTTGGACTTACTGACCAGTCTAAACACCCTGAAACCATGTAACCACCTAAATCAAGCCATGGACCAAAGGTTTCCCAAATTAAGGGATCTTATTCCAAAAAATACACATGCTTAAGATATCTTGGTTATCCTTGCCAAATCAAAGCACATTTGCATTAAATTATTTTGATAGATTCCTCTGGATGCCCAGAGCACCTAGCCATCTCCCCCTGGCCGGCGGCTGGCCTAGTGGCTACAAAAGCTCAAAATCGAGAGCCACTAAGAGCCACCCCCATGGCACCTCACCCAAATTAAACCTAGAGGCCAGCTCAGCTGAACCAATTGATGTAGCTCCTCTGCCTTCCACCTAAGCACCACAATGCACCCAAGCTTATGCCCTGAGAGCCACTCCCATGGACATTTTTATAAAAACTCACCACCACGACCATGGGAGGTGTGCTGAAATTTCTTTAGTGAGGCCTCTCCAAACTTCACACAGAGCTTCCCTAAGATCCCCTCAGTGCATTCCAACCATTTTCCCTCACCAAGTCCCATTGTCAGAGCTCAATTTTGAGCTTGGAACCTTGCTGGAAACCAGGACAGAATCCAATACACCTCCACAGTCCACCCAAACTCAAATTAACTCTACCCACAGCTTCACAATAGTGAAATAAGCCAAAGCCCTATAAAATCCCCCTTCGACAAATTCTCTATCATAGCTTTAGACCAACACCTAAATCAGGTCGTGATTGAATTCATACTTAGGCCTTACACCAAGATCAGTGACTCAATCCCCTTTCACATCTCTATGTCCGATCTCATTGAAGAGTCCTATTTTTTTGAAACTCGTTGAAGATAATATTTCTTGATTTTTATAGAGAGTATTCTTAAGTGATTTTGGTCATTTAAGATGTAATTAACTATAGGGGCTTGCCCTTATAGGAAGCATGTCTGAACCCAACTTAAAATAAACCCTATTTAATCCCTTATATTAAATAGGGGAACTTGTCGGCAAATACAAAGGTTTTGCAGACTAGACAAATGTCATACTTTTTTTAGTTTATTTGATCGAGCCTCATCCTCAAGTCTTGTGTTTATCCTTCGGGATAAATACAGGGTTTGATAAATATTGCTCTTTCATTTAAACTATGAAAAATATGGGGTCAGTTTAATTTCACACTTTTCTAAACTTCAACATCCTTACGAAACGGGTGGCAGGATTTCAATTCCGGTGACCGACAGCTTCTTACGGGTAACCCCACCATCAAAACCAAAAATAGCACCGACAGCTTCTGGCGACTCCGCTGGGGACAAGCTTTTCTCTCCATTCAAATCAAGAAATATTATTTTCACACATCGGTAATGTATCCATGTCCCTCTTGCACCAAATTACCCTTATTCTATTGGCATACTTTACCCATTTCTATCTTGGGAAAGTACAACTAACTCCTTGGACTTCAGGACTAGCTGTTCAACCATCTTTGAACAGAGGGGTTTAGAAAACCATTAAGGACTCCTTAAATTTTCCTGTGGGGTTGGACCCTCAATAAGTGTGTCGGTGGACTAGTGCCACCTGAGCATTTTCTGCCACTAAATAGGTCCCTCACTGGGTCCTAAGATACTTCACATCTCCCTCCCAAATTTGATTTGCTATTCCACAAATTAAACCAAATCGTGTTGTGATGCGCGCACTTTGAAATTTTCTTATATTAATTAAATTTTACACTTTTTCTTAAACAAAATTTTAAATACCCATAAATTAAGACCCGCCAGGTCTACAAATTAACCTCTACTTTCAGTGCTTGCAATAAAAATTTATGAGGTTCTTTTGGCCATATAGCTAACCCTGAAAACTTTTTGTTTTAAAGCCTGCTTCAATGGCTTACTCAACGCTGGCCTTTTGTTGCAACCTGCCAACGGACTGTAACACCCGTAACGTCGCTCCCACCATCAAGTTCGGAGCTGTATTTGAAGATCTCAAGGTCATCCTCGGGAAAGCCCCATTCGTGGTAATGAGAATCACCGCTCCAGAAATACAGGAGCCATCTGCATAATTCAATCTGAACTGCCTTCAGGACTTCCCTGCCTGCAAGAAGGCTATAGCTACTGCCGTCGCGGCACCTGTCAAACCCGCTAGCCCCACCGCTGCTAAGGGGAAAGAAGTGATGATTGTTGTAGATCCGACTGAAGGATTAACTGTCCCACCACCTGTATTTGAAATCGGATCAAGTTCAAGGACTGCACCGCTGACCCGAACTCAAAGGAGGAACCGTAATAAAAGGTTCAGAGGGCCATCAAAGCCCAGGCTCCTAAGAAGACACTTGTTGAGGAGGAGCCTCATCAAGTTGAAGAAGTATTACCAAAAATTTATCCACTCTTGCAAGGTAGTTGATTCTATCCTCTGGCAGATACCAAGGGATATGAGAGTATCCGAAGGATCGCTGCCGCATTATCGTCACTTCAAGAACATGGTGAGGAGGGAAAGAAGTTTACTCCTATCAATTGAGTTAGTGTAGTTTTTAGAAGGCTTGTTACCAAAGAAGGATGTTCAGTTAGCAAGTTACTTAAACGAGTGGGAAATGCAATTTCTCCTCACATGAAAAAGGAAATTTTAAAGGGCATCAAATCCGCCAGACAGTCCCACAATACAACTGGAGTGCCACCTACTCGTATCCCCGTTTGGTTCTGTTTAGGGAACATAATTGACACTGCAGCAGTTACTATTGATTATACCACCACCAGGACGGCAGGTCCTTGACCGGTTAAGTCAAGACTGGGTCCGAAGATCTTATCCGTTACCCATTATGAAGACACTCCTACAATCCCAAAGTCAAAGACGAGACGCTTAACTAACACTATAACCAGTTTACACCACGGGGAGCATACTTTCCCTCGACATATCGATGTTTCTACTAAGACGCTTAGTCCTGAGACATCATCATCAAAAAAGGAATAGGTATGGAGTGTATGGATACCCAAGGTCGCCGCACCGATACAATCCAGTGAGCCTGCAGGATAGGAAGTGAAACCAACATATGCGATATTTGATATCGTCGCAACAACAGCCAGCGAGATGGAAGAACAAATAGAGGATGTTCATCAGGATCCTCCAAATCTCAAAGTGATCAAGGAATCGATAATTGAAGAGAAAGTTGAGAAACTCAGGATCAAAATTCCCGAGTTAACTAAAGAACACGGAATTTCCGTCAATAGCGACAATGAAGACTTTGATTACAATGATTGCCGATTACTTGGAAGAAGATTTCATGGATGTCCATGTGATCGAAACTAGAGCCACCACATCTACACGCGAGGCTCAACCCCACACCGAAGAGAACGTTGTAGATAAACTGCATAGGGTTATCCTCCTAAGGGATGAGCAGGTTATTCGGCTGGAGAAAAGAATAGAGGAAATAACTACAGTTATGACCGCCATGGCCACTATCCAGGGGCAATCACAAGCACCACAATTGGCTTCTTCAGAGATTAATCAGCCATAAATTATACACATTAATTATACACATTGCAATAGATGAAAGAAGGGAGGCTACTTCGACAGACAGAGACGAGCAACATAGAAAGGATTCTCCATTAAGTGCCATGCTAGATAAGGAGTTCAAGCAAATGGTTGAACAATTGCGGGACGCCTTAGCCCAATATAAGGGCAATGCATCAATTTTGATGTCGTGCCTTACCCGGAAGAGTTCGATGCCGTGCCTTTCCCCAAGGGATTTGTGGTCCCAAAATTCAAAATATTTGACGGGACTAGAAATCCCAGACAGCATATAGCGCATTTCCAAGCTAGCTGTGGCAACACAAGGAATAATGAGGCTCTACTCTGCCAGCAGTTCTTCAGCAGCTTGTCAGGATTGCTTTTGATTGTTACCCTGACTTGCCCAAAGGGTCAGTTAAAACATTTTCTAAATTAGAACATTTTCTAAATTAGAGCTAAATTAGAGCAGTTGTTTGTGAAAAGATTTGTCGGGCACAACACCATGTGTCTATCAGAAAGCTCATGATGGAAAGGCAAAAGTCTAACAAAACTTTGGTAGATAATATTTTGAGGTGGAGAAACCTTAGCATGAAATGTGAACCTCAGCTACAGGAAACTCATGCGATTGAAATTCTACTCAAGTGCATTCATAAGCCAGTAGCTTTCATGCTTAAGGGACTCACCATCAAATTCTTTGAAAAGCTAAGCTACTCAATAGAGAAGCTACTCAATAAAGCCAGCAGTCTTCAAGAAGAGATAAAGCACATGGAGCCACATGAAAAGGCTAAGGTAGCCAAAGTGTTCAAAAAGAAAATAGGAGTAGTAGCAACCGTCGACAAAAGAAAGCAACCGATAAAGATATATGCAGAAGAACATCGCCAATCCTCTTAGAAACAAAGTAGTCAATCCAACCAGCGGCCACCTCAAGAAGGAGCACCTCGAACAGGGGATAAAAGAACATCCCTGTTAGAGCGACAGAAAGTTGTGTATTCCTTCAAGGATGAAGCTGTACCTAAAATATTCAAGAGTTTGATGAAGAAGCCAGAATTCAAACTATCGGATCTAAAGAGGCCCGAAGAGGTGGATAAGAAGAATGAACTAAATTATTGCCCATACCACCGGTTGCTTAGGCAAACTATAGAAAAATGCTTCATCTTTAAAGATTGGATCGAGAGGAACCTTAAGAAAGAGAATATAACAATCCTGAAAAAGTATCTGAGAGAACCTGAAAAAGGTTCCATAAACATGATTTCAGCTGAGTCGATCTCCCCAATTGATCCGTACGTTGGAATAGATGGATGGAGTACAACTTGGGATGAACTCAAGAGGGTCCTTAATCACATACAAGATTCATCAAAACAAGCTTCAACGAATACCGAAGAAGAATGGAATGAGGTATGGAGCAGATAATCGAAGAAGGTATTGAACAAGATCCAGTCTGCATCAAAACAAGCCTCTATTCATAGTTTGTAGCATACCAAGCCCGAGATGAAGATTTTTCCAGGAGATTCGTCATCGTCAAGAACAAAGAACAAGAAGAAGAAAAGCGTCACTACCAGGATTGATAGCATGAGGGGTAGGATAGAGGCTGCCTCGGAAGAGGCTGCCTTTGCTAGATTGGTTGTCTCGGATTCTGGGAAGAAAATTCTCGAACCCCTGACTTTGTATGACTATCTTTCTGTCCCTCTGGGTCTTATGAATATAATGATTGTGATTTCAGTTATGTTTTAACTATTTTTGGTGATAACGTAACTGATTATGACCGATCTAGCTTCGATCTCGATCCCCAAAATGATCCTCAAATCGTACTCGAGTCTGATGAACTTGTTGTCAAGTCCAAAGAAAACATCAATAATATCTCTTACGACGGCGTCGACGATGAGGAGCCAACTCTCAAGCGTCATGGTACACCGCTTGCCATCAACCTAGATCTTTCCGATGAAGAGGAAAAGACACCAAAAGATTCCACAATGATATCTCAAGAAGAAGAAATCATAAAAGTTAACTTGAGGAGCGGAAAAGTGTTACCACCAAGAATAGCTCCAACAGACAAAGGAAAGCAGATAATGACTCGAGAAGAGATACCTCCACCTCCACCAGTGGAAGAACCACATAATCAAGATAAAATCAAAGGATCATACAAAATAGACTGCAACGTGCTAGCTCATCTTCTGAAGTTGCCGGCGCTCTGATCCTGTCAAAGGAGATGAGAGAGTCTCTAGTTACAGCTTTGCTTGACCCAAAAATTTGTTTAGCTCAATTTGTCAGCACATCCTCGGATGAAGTTTGCTCGTTGGAAGAACAACCTGGGGTAACCTTCATAGATGAAGACTTGTTGCTCGGTACCACCGACCACAACCGTCCAACCTACATCTCCGTTAACATCGACAGATTTGTGTTATCCAGAGTTTTAGTGGATCCTG
>NW_018236428.1:15962-24142 GCF_001263595.1 Phalaenopsis equestris | reverse complement strand
CGCAAAGATGGTCAAGCTCAAGCAAATTGCATCAAGGGAGATCTACAACCATTTTTAGTGCATGAAGTTGGTATCCATGAAGATGCTGCCTACTACGCGCCTCCCAAGAGGACTGTCTTCTAGCGTGAGATTATCACAAACAAAGATAAAGATTCAGAAGAATCACAAAAAGGAGGCCATTCAACTCCGCTTTAACATTCTTCCACTACTCCTTTACAAAGAGATGGTGAAAGGTCTTTTAGTTCGCGCACCCGAGGTCGTGGTCGGGGATGCGGACGAGGAAGGATCAATTTAATTGTTGAACGGACTAGGCCAACCATCAACATTAGTGATGAAGACAGTTCTGAAGATGAAATAATGATGATAAGATGGAAGACCTCAGTACGAGATATCTCTCTAGAAGATACAGAAAAAAATGAATATGAAACAATGTATGATCGGATAAACCACTATGTGAATGCTATGACCCTCACTTTGATTCTCTCTCATAAGGTCGAGAGTTTAGAGGTCAAGGAACTACGTAGTGTTGGTTCCAAGCCGATCAAATTTTACTGTGCTTCTACCTCTATTGAGCTTGAAAAACATGTAAATTGGGATGTTGATTCTAATGAATTAATGGAATTGCATTTTGGTTACTTCTCGCATTGTTTTCAAAAGTTAATTCAACAGGGAAACTTACCAAAATGAATGTCAAAAGATAAAGTTCAACTTTTTGAAAAACTATGGAATGCTAAAAGTCAAACTCCAAATTCCAAAGAGGGTTTCGGATTTGGTATAGTCGGACCAGTCGATGATTCTGAATTTTGCATGGCTGTTACTAGTGAATCAGAAAAGGATTGCCTCGATATAGAAGATGACTCTACTGATAAACTAATAGAAGATGCTACCCCAAAATTTGAGGAGGAAATTAAATCTACCATTGATGAATTGAAAGAGATTAACCTTGGGACTGAAGAACGACCTCAACCTACATTTATAAGTTCTCTACTTAATGACGAAGAATCTACAGAGTTGATCAAACTATTAATGGAATTCAAAGATTGCTTCGCATGGAGCTACGATGAAATGCCAGGACTGCCCGCAGAGGTTGTTGTCCATAAACTTGGGGTGGAAAAGAATATAACCCCAGTAAAACAAGCTCCCAGGAGAATGCTCCTCGAGATAGAACAACAAGTCATCATTGAGGTAAAAAAATTAATAGACGCCAACTTCATAATAGAAGAGCAATACCCCACGTGGTTAGCCAACATCGTACCTATTAAGAAGAAAAATGGACAGATCAACATTTGTGTTGATTTCAGAGATTTGAACAAGGTATGTCCGATAGACGAGTTTCCACTACCAATACTAGAGATGATGGTGGATATCGCTTAAACACATGAAATTTTCTCTTTCATGGATAGAACGTCGAGATACAACCAAATCAAGTTACCTCCTGAGGATGCTACAGCCTTCAGAACACTGATTGGAATTTTCTGCTACACAGTGATGTCGTTCGGCCTAAAGAACGCTGGAGCAACATATCAACGCGCAATGACGAAGATTTTTGACGACCTCATTCACAACCAAGTAGAATAATATGTGGATGATTTGGTCATCAAAAGTAAATGGAAAATAGACCATTTGTATGATTTGAGGATCATTTTTGATGGTTACAAGTGCGCCTTTGGTGTTACCTTTAGGAAATTTCTGGGTTTCGTTTCCGTCATCGGGGAATCAAGATCGACCCAGATAAAATTAAAGCTATTTTGGAAATGCCTCCCAAAACCTTGAAACAACTACGTTTTTTCTTCCAGGGAAAGTTGGCATATCTGAGACACTTTATTTCTAATCTCTCAGGTAGGTGTCAGCCCTTCTCGGCATTAATTAAAAAGGACGCCAAATTTATTTGGGAAGAGAAATGCCAGCGGGCCCTTGAGGAAATTAAATAATATTTAATGAACTGTTTTGGCAGCCCCTATCCTTGAAAAACCTTTAATACTTTATATCGCGGCCTTAGATGTCTCTCTTGGAGCTCTCTTAGCCCAAGTCATTGACAATGGTAACAAAAATGCACTCTAATACTTGAGTCATCGTCTAATACTGACAGAGGTATCCACCTATTGAGAAGCATTGTCTAGCATTAATTTTCGCCGCGCAAAAGATTAGACATTACATGCTTTCTCATAAGATTACCCTAATTTCGAAAGTTAATCCATTGCAATATCTGATGACCCGACCAACACTCTCCGGACGTCTAGCAAGACGGTCAATGATCTTATTGCAATTTGATATAACTTTTATGCCCCTCCGTGCTATCAAGGGACAGATACTAGCAAACTTTCTCGTTGCACACCCACTGCCAGCTGGGTCGCCTCTTAACGACGAGTTACCAAAGGAGCAAATACTATAAATGGAATTCTTTAGTGCGCAACGCTGGGAGATGTACTTCGATGGTGCTTCGTCAGCCAGAAAAGATAAAGAATCAGACACAGCTATACCAGGCAAATCAGGGATTGGTTTGATCTTTATCACGCCAGATAAGGGTATGTTGAGGTTCTCACACCACCTGACAGAGCCGTGCACCAACAATGAAGCAGAATACGAAGGTTTGATCACTATATTAGAAATGGCAATCTCAATGGATATAACAAGCATTGCCATCTACGGTAACTCTGAACTCGTCATCCAGCAAGTCGTCGGATAATACAGAATGTTGAAACCAAGATTAGCAGAATACCATCAGTATACAATGAAGCTTCTGGAGCAGATTCTTGACGTAACTTTCTACCAGATTCCTAGAGGAGATAATGCTTATGTCGATGCTCTAGCAAAACTAGCTAAGGAAATGTCGTGTCCATTAGAGGGTTCCATTAAAGTCACGGTGCAAGGAAGACGAGACTTGTCTCGGATCGACTTCGAAACGCTACACAAGCTTTGAAAAGAAGAAACAATAAATACACTTGCAGACAGCAACGAAGATTGGCGCAAGCCATTAATAGAATATTTGCATACTGGAAAGCTGCTAGAAGACAAGTGTGAGGCGCACCACATCAAAAGAAGGGCCATGTCTTACGCCATGGTGGGAAATGTTCTCTACAGAAGATCGTTCGACCAAATGTGGCTATAGTGTTTGAGCAAAGCCGAGGCACAGAATATTGTTAAAGATGTACATGCCGGATTGTGTGGTGCTCACCAATCACGACCAAAAATGAAGATGAAGATCAAAAGACTCGGGTATTATTGGCCAGCGATGATGTCCGATTGCATGGATACAGCCAGAAGATGTCACCAATGCCAAGTGCATGGTGTGGTCTTACATCAGCCTCTGAATGTGCTACCCCCAACTGTTGCCTCGTGTCCATTCGAGTGTTGGGGCACAGACATAACATGTCCGATAGACCCTCCATCTTCCAAAGGACACAAGTTTATACGGTTTATACTTGCCACTATAGATTACTTCTCCAAATGGGCAGAGGCAGTACCGCTACGTGAGGTTACGACACAGCACGTCCTTTAATTTTTCAAAAGTCAAATCGTCCACTGTTTCGGAGTACCACGAAGAATAATTTTCGACAATGGGACAGCTTTCAGAAGTACAAAGTTCAACAATTTTGTCAGAAGACATAGGGTAGATTGGAGATACTCTGCAATTTACTGCAATTTACTATCCCAGTACTATCCCAGAGCAAATGGTCTGGCAGAGGCTTTCAACAAAACACTGGTATAGATTTTGAAGAAAACACTGGATGAGAACAAAAAGGATTGGCACAACAAATTGTTAGAAGCTTTGTGGGCCAACCGGACAATGTTCAGGACTCCCACTCAGTGTACACCCTAAATGCTCATATATGGGACCGAGGTCGTGCTACTGCTAGAAATTCAGACACCATCTCTCAGAGTCGCCGTTGCCAACCATGCCAACCAACTCACAACAGAAGAAAGCACAAAACCCAGACTTGAAGAACTGGAGAGTCTCGAAGGAAAACGACTGCAAGCACAATAACATTTGGAGCTTTACCACACAAAGATGGTACAAGCCCATGACAAATTGGTCCGCCCAAGGACATTCAAAGTTGGTGACCTCGTACTTGTGATTAAAAGGCCTATTCTTGCACGCTGCAAAATAGGTGAGAAATTTGAGCCAACTTGGGAGAGACCATTTGTCGTTGAAAAAGTCTACATAGGAGGAGCCTACTAGTTAATGGACTTCCAGGGTGAAAGAGCCATGTTACCAATAAACGGACAACATCTGAAGACCTATTACGTAACCTGACGCCGCTTGCCTCTGCTTGCTTTGAAACCTTGGAACTTTTATTGTTCTTAGGGTATCTATATGGCCAAATGTCTATGACTGGGTCCAAATTTTTTTAATTAACTTCAATATAAAAAAAATTTTGAGAAAAATATTTTAAACTTCAAATTTTCTTCTTCATACTTTTAATTAAATAAAACTCATACATAAAATTCTTCAAAACCAAAACAAACTAAAATATACTTTAATAAATAATTTGTTTTGTTCTTGTTCATGACAAGTTTTAGCCCATTGCTTTTTTTCCCGTCGTCTGCAGAAAAATGTCGGGACAACGACTGATCTTTGCTTTTTAGGATGGTTGGAACCTCGCATTAAGTGAGGAGATGGCTCCGTGGGGCGGTACCATTGACTTCAATGTGGATTTCAACTAGGTTGACATGGACTACGAGGGTCCTCTGCGCTCTGATGGACGTAGTCAGCTAAAAAGAGAAAGAGGGACTTCCGTCACTACTGAGAGTTACCATTAAAAACGATGTATCACGCAAGGGCAAGAATGTGATAACTGAGCGAGATCCGACGGAGGGGCCTAGCCGTTTGCCCTTCATGGTGGCTACACCTGCTGGAGGCTTAATAACCGCCAATAACGAAAGACAACCAAGTACTCTGCTTCGCAGGACGCAACGTAAGAACGCCAGTCGCAAGAAGTAGAGAGCTTTTCTACGACAAGAGCAAAAACGTCAAAGAGAGACGAACCACTTGCTCACCCCTATTCCTGAGGGGCACATTTACGATCCAGACCTGAAAGAAACTTTTGCTAGCTTATCCACCACGGAAGAAGAACCATGGTTTATGACGGATTCAAACACACTTCCAGTTTTAGATGTTTTGTGCCAGGGTTGCCCGGCAAGCAACGTCGAAATACCGGCTGGGACTTCAATGGGCGCATTTGTGGAATGCCCCGATTGCAATGTTTTGCATCTGCAGCATTTTAGTACATTAGAAGAATACAATTCAAGCACCAACGAGTCTCAGACTTCGAATTTCATGATGGATGAACCATATGTCCATATGTCCCGACCATATGTCCCGCTGGGGACGGATCAGCATGTACCGTAGAGCCCAGGGTCATACATCCCATTAGAGGCTGAGTCTCATATTCCAGACCGCATGTTCCAGATCAACCAATGCCAGTTTGGGTTCCCGTCGATGCTCGAAGGAAGGAACGCTCGCGACAGCTGCCAACCACTGGTATGGTAGAATACTACAAGATAAGCAAAGTAAATAAAAGAGAATTTGAGTTTTATGAAGAGGTTCAGGGAAATTTCGTCAACATATTGGAAGGCCTGGAGCTGTACACCAGGGTTTTCTCCAAGACTGATGAAAAAAGTTTCTGGACTGCATCTTTGATTTAAGAGACAGAGGTCGAGCGGGACTCCTCATGGAAAGGACATATTCCGAGCCAAAGAAGTGGATGAGAGGGAAGGGAAGAATCACCATCCAATGTGGCTGTTGTTATAACTTCACGAATGATAGACAGGGGAATCTGCATGGGATCCTCAAACATGTTCAAGTGGATCCGCTACCGCCAATGATAAAATGGATTATTAAAAGGATGGTCAAATGGCATATTCTACTAGCATACTGCCAGCTGACTGTATTCCTAACAACTGTATTATCAACATATATGATGAAGGTGACTGGATACCTCGCACATTGACCATCATGATTTTGTGAGGCCTTTCTGCATGATCTCATTCATAAGTAAAGCAATATTCTATTTGGGAAAGAAATCGATATCGTCGGCCCTGGCAAATTCAGAGGTTCTGTGGAGATTACTCTTCCAGTTGGTTCAATACTTGTTCTCAAGGGCTACGGTGCAAACGTTGCCAAACATTGCATTCTAGGAGTACGACACCATAGGGTGTCTGTGACTTTCCGCAGGATGGTTGATAGTAAAATGCCATATGGATTCCAGCATGACCCAGAATTGGAGGAGTTATTTCCATACAAGCTATGAGAAGGTTGTACCTATAAGCACATGCGAAAGGGAACTCTTATCCTAGAGCTTGACTTAGAAAGTCTGCTTGATCAGGAGCTCAACATACCTGGCACAAGGGGTTCACTTTCTTTCTTTTAGCAGCATGACATGCATCTGATGTATTCAGTCTACAATGGATTCATATCATAAGACGTTCTCGATGTATTTCGACATGGACTACATAATGTACATTTTTGAGGCACTAGCCTATGTTCGATTTATGACATCTATATTGGAGCAAATTAATAGAAATTTCTCTCAGATTGTGCCTTTTTGTTAGCTGCCTTTTTTTGCGAGGGATGAAAGCCACAAACCACACATTGGTTCAGAATTTCAATGAACAAAGAACGAAACAACAAATTTTTAACAATAAATAAAATATAAATATAAAAGAAAATAATAACCAGTGAATAAAAATAAATGAGTGAAACAAAACAAATTTATTTTAAAAATCAACCAATTAAGATTAAAACTTTAGAGACATTTTGAAAAATTAAATGTGATAAAAATCTGTTGAGTGGATTCTCTCATTTTCAGAGTTTCTTACTATTTGTGTGTGCGACACAACCATCTTTATCTGTATTAGCTTTCTTCAATCCCTGCAAAATTTTGCGTTCTGCACAAAACTCCACAAAGCTGTACAAATCTTCTAGAAAATCAACGTTTCCAAATGATAAACTTCTGCAAATTCAACACCACAAGCTCTTTATAAATTTCAACTCTTACCCCTTTGAATCAGTATCTAAATTCATTATCATATCTTTCGAGGTTGATACCTAAATTTCGACTCTCTTCTTTGAATTGATACCTACATTTCAATTCTCACATCTTTGAATTGATACCCACATTTCAATTCTCACATCTTTGAATTGATATCCACATTTCAATTCTCACATCTTCGAATTGATACCCACATTTCAATTCTCACATCTTTGAATTGATATCCACATTTCAATTCTCACATCTTCGAATTGATACCCACATTTCAATTCTCACATCTTTGAATTTATACCTACATTACAATTCTCACATCTTCGAATTAATACAATTCACACATCTTCGAAATGATACCTACATTTTAGCTCTCACATCTTTGAATTGATACCTACATTTCAATTCTCACATTTCGAGGTCGATACCTAAATTTAGACTCTCTTCTCGGGATTGATATCTACATTTCAATTTAGACATCTTTGAATCAGTACCTAAATTCTGATTCTCATCTTTTGAGGAAGGTACCTAAATTCGGTCCCTTCTTGTCTTTTCGGAATTGATACTTAAATTTCAATTTCCACCTCGGATCTACACTTACATACTGACTCTCATCCTTTGGAAATCTTTGAAGTTTCCTAACTCAAAATTCTCTCTCCGATCCCCAGCGAGAGTCCCTACTCCTTGGTTTCAACCAGAGAATTATCTACTAATTCCCCAGTAGAAGCAAATCACACACACACCTCTACACATACTTCCAGGTCTGTTTGACTTAGGAGTTTGTATTGGTCTTTGTTGATCTCGTCAGTCAACACCAATACGCGTGGTGTGCTTGGCCAACACACCACAGCTATTGGGGGTCCATTTGTTGACCTCACTTATGGTTGAGGTTTAGTTTTTCCTCTTTAGTAGCCTAAGGTCTAGCCATAGGGCTTTCCTATTGACTATTCTTAGAAAACTGGACATGGAACCCTCACCATTAGAAATTCTATCCTCTCCTCTACACAACTTGAAGTTTCACATATTGATCCTAACCTCTAGTACTTAGTAGGTGGGGTCACTTAAGGGAAACTCAAGATGAGTCACCCTTAGGACTGCTAAACCTTAGGGTTGACCCTGGGTGTTGGTCTGGAGCTAGGGAACTCACTAAACTCACTACCACTCACATTCACTTACCACCCTCACAATCACTCACAG
>NW_018236428.1:6915-15929 GCF_001263595.1 Phalaenopsis equestris | reverse complement strand
AATTTCTAGCCTAGGTCCCTTGATCTTTTTGGGATACTCATGTAGAAACCTACCAGCCCTAGGGCGCCCTAGGGCTATAGTTTGACTAAGACCACTATGTAGAGGACCCAAAACGGGGTTTCCGTTGGTCCATGGCTTGTTGGTCATGGTTGGTACCTCAACTCTACTAAAATAACCATCTTGGCCTTTTGCCCATAAACACCCCCAAATTACCAAAATACCCCTCCATAGCCCAAAATTCAAAAAATTCCAAAAATTTCCAGAAAATCCTAATAAATCCAAAATATTCCCAATTCCATTTTTCTCAACTACTATATGACCCAATTTTAACAATTTGGCCTTCTTTAACCAAAACTCCTAAATTTGCCTTTGAAGACCCAAATTTCCCCAAATTCAACTCAAATGTCCATCAATTTGATCTAAATTGACCCAAATTTCAATCCTAAACTCAAATTAATTCTTGATATGACAAAAATAAACCAAATCCAAGTTTAATTGGTCCATTATTTGAGCCCAATCATGATTTAGATCAGAACCCAAATTTTGACCATGCGACCTAATCTTACCAAATTGAACCTATAGCCTAGTCAATTGGCCACAATTAATGTTTTAGAATCTTCATAACATTCTCTTACATAAATATCAATTATCAATTGGCCTTGGTGAAGCCTCATGAAGCCTCAAATTCTGGTGAAGCCTCAAATTCTTTTGATTTTGGCCTAAATCTAAAATTCCCAAATTTAGCCCCAAATTGGCTAAGTCCCCAAATTTCACCCAATTGATTGCATGAACCCCAAAATTGGCATCCAATTCATGATTAAAACTCTTGATAGGATCCCCATTAACCATTTACAATAATCAATTTGGACATAACCCAAGGCTAACCCAAGCTAGACCCAAGCCTAGTCCAACATGACCAAATTGACTAAAAGTCAAAATTCTCTCGAATTGAGCCTTCAATTGAACTCAAAACCACTTCCACTCTTCACCAAAGTTGTTCCTTATGATCATCTACACCAAATGCAACATTTATTTGGGTCATTTGACATGGATAACCTAGCCGAAACCCAATTTTTGGTCACTTGAACCCACATTGAACCCATGTACTAAATGTGACCTAACTACCCTAAAGTCACCAAATTAACTCCACTACTGCCCTCAGTTGGACTTAGTGACCAGTCCAAACACCATGAAACCACCTAAATACTTAGTGACCAGTCCAAACACTGGACCAAAGTCTAAATCAAGCCATGGACCAAAGTTTCCCCAAATTAAGGGATCTTATTCCCAAAAATACACATGCTTAAGATATCTTTGCCAAATCAAAGCACATTTTCATTAAATTATTGTGATGGATTCCTCTGGATGCCCTGAGCACCTAGCCACCTCCCCCTGGCCAGCCGACCAGCCTAGTGGCTGGAAAAGCTCAAAACAGAGAGCCACCCCCCATGGAACCTCACCTAAATCAAACCTAGAGGCCAGCTCAGCCAAACCAATTGATGGAGCTCCTCTGCCCTCCACCTAAGCACCACAATGCACCCAAGCTTATGCCTGAGAGCCACTCCCATGGCAATTTTTATAAGAACTCACCTCCACGGCCATGGGAGGTGTGCTGAAATTTCATTAGTGCAAGCTCTCCAAACTTCACACAGAGCTTCCCTAAGATCCCCTCAATGCATTCCAACCATTTCCCCTCATCAATTCTCATTATCGGAGCTCAATTTTGAGCTTGGAACCTTGCCCAAAATTAGGACAGAATTCAATACACTTCCACAGTCCACCCAAACTCAAATCAACTCTAACAACACCTTCACAATAGTGAAAGAAGCCAAAGCCCCACAAAATCCCCCTTCCATAGAGCCTCTACAATAACTCTAAACCAACACCCAAATCCGGTCGTGATCGAATTCCTACCTAAGCCTTACACCAAGATCAGAGACTCAATCCCCTTTCACACCTCTAAATCCGATCTCATTGAAGTGTCCAATATTTTTGAAACTCCTTGAAGATAATATTTCTTGATTTTTATCGAGAGTATTCTTAAGTGATTTCGGTCATTTAAGATGTAATTAACTATAGGGGCTTGCCTTTATAGGAAGCATGTTCGAACCCAGCTTAAAATAAACCCTATTTAATCCTTTATATTAAATAGGGGAACTTGTCGGCAAATACAAAGGTTTCGCAGACCAGATGGATTTCATACTTTTTTTAGTTTATTTGATCGAGCCTCATCCTCAAGTCTTATGTTTATCCTTCGAGATAGATATAAGGTTTGATGTATAGTGCTCTTTCCTTTAAACTATGAAAAATATGGGGTCAGTTTGATTTCATACTTTTCTAAACTTCAACGTCCTTCCGAAGCGGGCGACGAGATTTTAATTCCAGTGACCGACAGCTTCTTACGGGCAACCCCAACATCAAAACAAAAAATAGCGCCGACATACCCCACCTACTAAGTGCTAGAGGTTAGGACCAATATGTAGAGCTTCAAGTTGAGTAAAGAGGAGTTTGGAGTTTCTAATGGTGAGGGTTCCTTTTCTAGTTTTCTAGGAATAGTCAATAGAAAAGTCCTATGGCTAGAACCTAGGCTACTAAAGAGGAAAACTAGACCTCAACCAAAAGTGAGGTTAACAAATGGACCCCCAATTGGTGTGGTGTGCTGGGCAAGCATACCGCAAGTATTGGTGTTGACCGACAAGATCAACAAAACCAATATAGACTCCCAAGTCAACAGACACAAAAGGAGTGTAGAATTTGAGTGTGCTATGTTTCTGCTAGGGAATAAGTAGGTGAATATTTGATCAAAATCAAGAAGTAGGAACTCTCCCTGAGGATTGGAGAGTGGGTTTTGAGTTATTAGATTTCAGGTTTTTTATAGAGGATGGGACTCGGTATGTAAGTGCTGACCCTTGGGTTGGAATCAATGTTTAGGTATTAATTTTAGAAGAGGGTCAGAAGTTAGGGACCGATCTCAAAAGAAGAGAGGAATCTGAAGTTAAGGATTGATTCCAAAATGAGAATTGAAAGTTAATGATCAATCTCAAAAGAGAGAGTCAGAAGTTAGGTACATATCTCGAAAGGAGGAAATCAGAAGTTAAGGACTGATTTCAAAAATTGGAATTGAAAGTTAAGAGTCAATCTCAAAAAGAGAGACAGAAGTTAAGGACCGACCTCAAGAGAAAGGAATCAGAAGTTAAGGACTGATTCCAAAATGAGAAGTAAAAGTTAATGATCAATCTCAGGAAGAAAGTCGGAACTTAAGGACCGACCTCGAAAGGAGGAAATCGGAAGTTAAGGATTGATTTCTAAAATGAGAATTGAAAGTTAATGATCAATCTCATGAAGAGAGTCAGAAGTTAAGGACCGGCCTCGAAAAGAAGTTAACCAGAAGTTAAAGACTGATGTGAAAATGGGAATTAATAGTTAATGATCAATCTCAAAAGAGAGAGTCGGAAGTTAGGGACCAATCTCGAAAGAAGGAAATTAGAAGTTAAGGTATGATTTATAAAATGGAAATTAAAAGTTAAGGATCAATCTAAAGAGTTAGTCAGAAGTTAAGGATCGAACTCAAAGGGAAAGGAATCAGAAGCTAAGGATTGATTCAAAAATGAGAATTGAAAGTTAAGGATCAATATCAAAAGAGAGTCAGAAGTTAAGGCCAAACCTTGAAGGGAAAGGAATCAGAAGTTAAGGACTGATTCCAAAATGAGAATTGAAAGTTAAGGATTAATCTCAAAAGAGAGAGAGTCAGAAATTAAGGAACGACCTTGAAAGGAAAGGTATCAGAAGTTATGGACTAATTCCAAAATGAGAATTGAAAGTTAATGATCAATCTCAAAAGAGAGTCGGAAGTTAAGGATCGACCTCAAAAAGAAGAGAGAGTCGGAAGTTAGAAGTTAAGGATCGACCTCAAAAAGAAGTGAATCAGAAGTTAAGGAATGATTCTAAAATGAGAATTGAAAGTTAAGGATCAATCTGGAAAGAGAGTCGGAAGTTTAGGACTGACCTCTAAAAGAGTGAATCAGAAGTTAAGGACTGATTCTACAATGAGAATTGAAAGTTAAAGATCAATCTCAAAAGAGAGTCGGAAGTTAAGGATCGACCTCAAAAAGAAGTGAATCAGAAGTTAAGGATTGATTCTAAAATGAGAATTGAAATTTAATGATCAACCTCAAAAGAGAGTAAAAAATTAAGGACCGACCTCAAAAGAGTGAATCAAAAGTTAAGGATAGATTCTAAAATGAGAATTGAAAGTTAAAAAGAGAGTCAAAAGTTAAGGACCAACCTCAAAAAAGTGAATCAGAAGTTAAGGACTAATTCTAAAATGAGAATTTAAAGTTAATGATCAATCTATGGAAGAGAGTCGGAAGTTAAGGACTGACCTCGAAATAGTGAATCAAAAGTAAAGAACTGATTCTAAAATGAGAATTGAAAGTTAATGATCAATCTGAAAAGAGAGTCAAAAGTTAAGGACCGACCTCAAAGAATTTTTGATGGTCGATTAATCCTTTACTATTTTCATATTTTAAATGGATAAATTGAAAGTTAATGATCAACCTCAAAAGAGAGTGCCGGAAGGTAAGGACTAAGGACCAACCTCAAAAGAGTAACCTCAAAAGAGTGAATCAAAAGTTAAGAACTGATTCTAAAATGAGAATTGAAAGTTAATGATCAATCTCAGAAAGAGAGTCAGAAGTTAGGGACCAACCTCAAAAGAGTGAACCAGATGTTAGGGGTTGATTCCAGGATAAGGATTGAAAGTTAATGATCAATCTCAAAAGAGAGTCAGAAGTTAAATAACGACCTTAAAAAGAAGTGAATCAGAAGTTAAGGACTGATTCTGAAATTAAAATTGAAAGTTAATGATCAAACTCAAAAGAGAGTCGGAAGTTAAGGAACGGCCTCAAAAGAGTGAATCAGAAGTTAAGGATTGATTTTAAAATTAGAATTGAAAGTTAAAGATCAATCTCAGGAAGAGAGTAGGAAGTTAAGGACCAAACTTGAAAGATTGAATCAGAAGTTAGGGACTGATTTCAGGATAAGGATTGAAAGTTAAGGATCAATAAAAAAAGAGAGAGTAGGAAGTTAGGGATCAAATTTAAAAGAAGGAAATCATAAGTTAAGGACTAATTTCCAAAATGAGAATTGATGGTGTTGAATCCAAAGATACGTGTCGTGTGAAAAAGTTGACATTGTTGAAGAAGATTTGTGAAATTTTGTGAGGTTTTGTGTAGAACGTGAAATTCCGCGGGATGTTAAGAGAATTAATGCAGACAAAGATAATTGTGTTGCACGAGCAAAGAGTAAGAGACCTAAAAATCGAGAGAATCCACTCAACAAATTTATTTTCTTTTCTTATTGTTTTTATCATGTTTAATTTTCAAAATATGTTTTCAAAAATTTTATTTTAGTTGGTTGATTTTTGTCAAAAAGAGAGTTGTTGTATTGTTTGTTTGTTTGTTACTTTTGTTTAAATTTTATTATCGTCAAATTTTTGTTGTTTTGTTTTTTGTTCATTATAATCTTGAACCATCTCATGGTCCGTGGATTTTATCCATCGCACAAAAAGGTGATTGAACAAACAGACAAATTTCTAAAAGAAACTTCATTCATTTGCTCCAATAAGTGTTACAGGTTGAGTGTAGCCCAAGGCCTCAAACAATACAATATGCAGATTGCATCAAAGTACATCCAAAAATAAGATATGCCAAGTATATATCATAAACTGAGCATGTCTAATACATATCATATCTGTTGTAATATAGTGCAGAAAAACGTAAAGGAATCCTTTGAATGTCTGTCTCTGATAGGGCAAGCTCCTGATTGAGCTGAACTTCTAAGCCACGCTATAGGACAAGAGTTCCCTTTGCATGTGCTTAGAGGTGCAACCCTCTCATACCTCGTATGGTATAAATTTGTCCAATTCTGGATCTGGTTGAAATCCATATGGCATTTTACTGTTGTCCGAAAGGTCATAGGTCATGGACACCCTACGGTGTCGCACCCCTAGAATACAGTGTTTGGTGACGTCCGTCCCATTTCCTTTAGGGACTAGCATTGAACCAATAGGTAGTGGAATTTAAATAGCTCCTCTAAATTCACGAGGACCAATGACATCAATTTCTTTTCCAAATTAAATATTACTTTTGCTCATGATGAGACCGTGCAGAAAGGCCTCACAAAGTCATGATGATCAATGTGTAGAGGTTTGCAGTCTCCTTCATCGTATATGTTGATGATGCAACTATTAGGGATGCACTTAGCTGGCGGTATACTCCATCTGACCATTCTTTTAATAATCCATTTTATCATTGGAGGTAGTGGATCTACTTGATCGTGCTTGAGAATCCCGGGAGGATTTCCTTATCTATCGTAGGTGAAGTTGTAGCAATAGCTGCACTGGATAGTAATCCTCTTCTTTCATCGCATCCACTTTCTTATCTCTGAATAGGTCCTTTCCATAAGTAGGCCTGCTCGACCTCTATATCTCAGCTAAAAAATACAGTCGAGAATGCTTTGCTCATTACTTTTTGAGAAGACCTTGCTGTATAAATCCAATCCCCTAATATGTTGATGAATCTCGCTTGCACTTATTCGTAGAATTCAAAATTCCTTTTGTTTACTTTGCTTATTCTATAGTATTCTACCGTACTTATGATCAGCGGCCATCGAGGATGTTCCCTCATTTCAATGGCGGCGACAACCCAAGTTGGTGTTGTTTCTGTCTACAGCAAAATGTATGACTCTCCATCTGACGGGTCGTATGGCTCTGTACCCCATGGGACATATGGCTTGCATCCATCGGGTAATCGGTGATCTGAGACCCATCGACAGTAGATGCATACTTTTCTATTGTGTTATAGCATTGAAGGTGTAGGACATTGCAGTCTGGGAACTTCACGAATGCCCCTGTAGCTGACGCTCGTCCTGGTTTCTTGGTGTTGCAGGTAGGGCAACCCGTACATAGAAATTCTGAAGTTGGTGGTATTTCTGGCTCTGCAACAAATCCTGACTCATCATCTATAGCAGGCAGGCTGGAAGAGATCTCTTTCATGCCCGAATGATGGATATCCCCTTCAAAGATAGAAGTAAGCAAGCTCTCAGCCTCTTTCTGGCGTCTTCTTTCTTCTCGTAAGAAAGCCCTCTGCTTTCGATGGCTAGCATTTCTGCGTTGAGTTCTTCGTAATGGCATGTTTGGAAGTCTTCTATTATCGGCAACAACTAGGCCTCCAGTCAGCATAGTTATTATAGACGGTAGGGGTTTGGCCCCTCCATCGGGTCCTGTTGTACCATCACATTCTTTCCCTTCAGTAATGAATTGTCTTTGGTGTTCAACCTTAGCAGTAAGGGCAGCCCTTCTTTTTCCCGTCGGCTGACGACATCCATTAGAGGCCCCTCATAATCAATGTCAACTTGACTAAATTTCATGCTAAAGTCTATGGTATCAGCCTGCGGCGCCATCTCCTCATTGAGTGTGAGGTTTCAGCCATCTTTAAAGGCAAAGATCAGCCTCTGGCCTGACATTGTTCTGCAGACAACCGAAAAAAATGAGTGAGCTGAAACTTAATGTGAATAAGAACAAAACAAAGTATTTATTAAAGGAAATTTTAGTTTCTTTTGGTGAAAATTTTTTTTTATTTATGTGTGCATTTTGTTTAATTAAGTAGGATATTAGGTTTAAAAAGAGAAAATTGAAGTGTGTAATTTTCAAAAATTTTCATTATGTTGAGGTTAATTTTGTTACAAAAATTTTGGACCCGGTCACAGACATTTGGAGGAGGACGAGGTCACCAACTTTGAATGTCCTTGGGCGGATCAATTTGTCATGAGCTTGTACCATCTTTGCCTAGTAAAGTTCTAAATTTTTTTGTGCTTCAAGTCATTTTCTTTCAAGACTCTCTAGTTCTTCAAGTCTGAGTTTTGCAATTTCTTCTGTTGTGAGTTCGTTGGCAATTGCGACTTTGAGAGACAGCGTCTGAATTTCTAACTGTAGCACGGTCTCAGACCCGTACACGAGCATGTAGGGTGTAAACTGAGTGGGAGTCCTGAACGTCATCCGATAGGCCCACAAAGTTTCTAGTAACTTGTTGTGCCAATTTTTCGTGTTTTCGTCCAGTGTCTTCTTCAAAATCTGTACCAATGTCTTATTTAAGGCTTCAGCCAATCCATTTGCTCTAGGATAGTAAATTATAGAGTATCTCTAAACTATCTCATGTATTTTGAAGAAATTGTTGATTTTAATGCTTTTAAAAGCTGTCCCATTGTCAAAAATTATTCTTCGTGGTACTCCGAAATGGTGGACGATTTGGCTTTTGAAGAATTGAAGGACGTGTTGTGTCGTAACCTCTCGTAACAGTACTGCCTCTACTTTTTTGGAGAAGTGTTGACCTCATTTTTAGTTGAGGTCTAGTTTTCCTCTTTAGTAGCCTAGGGTCTAGCCATAGGACTTTCCTATTGACTATTCTTAGAAAACCAAAAAAAGGGGTACCCTCACCATTAGAAATTCCAAACTTTTCCTCACTCAACTTGAAGTTCCACATATTGGTCTTAACCTCTAATATTTAGAAGGTAAGATCATTATGAGGGAACTCAAGGAGAGTTTCTATAGGGCTAATTGACCTTCGGATTGACCCTGGGTGTTGATTTGGAGCTAAGGTATACAATACCCTCACCATACCCTCACAATACCCCAATTTTGGCTAAATGACCAAATCACATCAATTGAACTTATAACCATGCCAATTGGCCGAAAGAAATGTTGTATTTGCTTCATAGAAATATTTTACATCAAATTTGACCATAAATTTGCATTGGTAAAACCTTTTGATCATCTAATTTGGTTTAAATCCAAAACCCCAAATTAGCCCCAATATTGGCTAACACCCCAAATCTCAACAATTGAATGCCCTAAACCTCAAATTAGCATCCAATTTTTGCTCAAAATACTTTGTGAGGTCATTTCTGACCAAACACAACAATCAATTTGACCTTAGTCCAAAGCTAGCTCAAGTTTG
>NW_018236428.1:5843-6147 GCF_001263595.1 Phalaenopsis equestris | reverse complement strand
CCCAAGCTAAATCCCAAAACCGTGAGCCCCCCCATGGCCAATACCCAAATTCATGCCAAGAAGCCACCTCAGCCAAAATTGAGCTGAGAGCTCCTCTGCTTAACACCTAAGCAGTGGGGCTAACCCCTCAATTGGCCAGCCAAGCTTCCCCTTGGCCAATTTCTATAAAATGCCCCCCCACGACCATGAATAGGTGTTAAGAAAAATTTTTCACCAAGGCCTCCCAAACTCCTCAGAGAGCTTCTCTAAGAGTCCCTTAGCACATTACAATCCACCACAGAAATCCAATTTTGAGTTTGAATTC
>NW_018236428.1:4382-5427 GCF_001263595.1 Phalaenopsis equestris | reverse complement strand
TCATCAAAATCCATTAAGAAACGAGAGAGATATTAAGGTTTTAAGTTGGACGGCTCTCGGTTAAGGCCATCGGAGACGATGAACGGATGTCGTCCATTCTCGCGTGTATTGAATGGATGGCAGAGATCAAGCCGGATGATCCTCTAGAATGATATGGCGAGTCACGTGGCAGCTGACTCAGAAGGCGACGTCAAACAGAAGCGGCGCCGTCAAACAGAAGCGCACCGTGTGGCTGTTCGACGGATCCGATGATCCAGTCAGTCAGCCCATGGTTTGACTAAATAAATAGGGGTATTTAATAAATCTAGAAAATAGCCCCTAAATTTCAAAAATCCATATCTATGCATAGAAAATTCATAAAAATAAAATAAAAATACCTTCTTGCTCAGTGAATAAAGGAGAATCATATGGAATTATTTTCACATTAATTTGATGCATAAATTATTTTTAAAAAATGAATTAGGGTTAAGGGTTTTTCAATTCTCCATTCATATTGGATTATCACCTTGACCCTAAATTTTTATATATTCTAGCCTCTATCTAGGTGCACAATTTGAGTATTTTTTCAAAGACATAGGAGATCTCTAGACAGAGATCTTAATTTTCTAAGTTTTTATACATTTTCTACTCAAATAATTATAGAAAATTGTATGTGACTTAGAAAATTCTACAAAGATTCATGTAAGTTTCCTATGGCTAGAGTAGTCTCAGGAAATAATTTCATGATTTTTAGGAATCAAAACATCACTGTTTTGAGCAAAACCTAATGTGCTTAAAAGATTTAATTTAGAGTACATAGATATCAAAATCACTTGATGTTTGTTTTCCACTATGGCTCATGAGTCAGAGAACTCACCATAAAAATTTCAAAGAATTTTGAGATCATTTGATATTTTTAATTGATTTTTAAAGATCATCATCAAATTTAACACTTAAATAATCTTCAAAAATCAAAATATAACTACAAAAATTATTAAACTTAGTTTTTTGAGTTCTCTCACATCAGGGGAATTTAATAAAAATAAAAATCTATTTAAAATAAAAA
>NW_018236428.1:0-372 GCF_001263595.1 Phalaenopsis equestris | reverse complement strand
ACATGGGACATCGCTAACTTTTAGAAATTCTTCAAATGCAAGGGACAATGTCTTCGCCAAGGTTGATCTTTTCTTTTGCCTCTAGAATGGAGTTCGTTGTCAATAGGGATGAACTGCCAGACCTGGCCGTTATTAAGTTTGGACAAGGGTTCGATGATATTGGAGTCAAGTTCGGGAAGGTTTCCTTCACAGTAATGAAGCTTGAAACAGACAAGTCAGTCGAGCCTATCGTAGAGTTCAACTTGAAATGTGCTGAGAAATTCTCCCCTTCAAAGGTTTTGATTGAAAATAACCCTACCAGTGCTGAAAACTTTGTTGTTGGGAGCGTTGGGACTATTACCGGAGCTGTTTCTACCCCTGCTACCGAAGACA
>NW_018236427.1:1333-1639 GCF_001263595.1 Phalaenopsis equestris | reverse complement strand
TCTCACCACAAAAACTCTAAAATATGAAAAAAAAAATCAGTAATTGAATCCAATATGGAAGTGGAATGGAATTATGTGGTGCAAAAAATGAAAGTAGAGGGGTGAAAAACATAGAGGAGCGTTTTTTCTTGATGAAATTCAGCCCCAAATAAAGCCCAAGGTCATTTCTCCAAGATGTGCCTCCAAAAATTCTTCAAAAAATCATTCAAATACATCAAATGTTCTAGAAACGGGGTCTGCACCGCCTTTAGCACCATCGGCGCAAGTGTGGCGCTATCAGCGCTAAGTAACAAATCTCCGCGTTAA
>NW_018236427.1:1076-1308 GCF_001263595.1 Phalaenopsis equestris | reverse complement strand
CTGAGCTTTTCTTCAAAAATGTCATTTTGACTCCAAATTTCATCCTTTTTGCTTTATTTTTGCTTTAAGCCCTAAAAATCAACAACCTGCAAGAAAACATCAAAATATCTTCCACTAAAGTGCAATATCATAAAAAATATGTATAAAATATAAGTCTAAAAATACATATATTTTTGGTGTATCACCTTCCTATTACAAACATGCCACACTAATGCCCTAGACTCCTATCCTT
>NW_018236427.1:0-1047 GCF_001263595.1 Phalaenopsis equestris | reverse complement strand
CAAAAATTACAAAAAGAATCAAATTTTCATTCATACTATAGTATCTTATATCTAAGTAAGAATATTTTGCTAAGTGAATTTTATTATCTAATTTATCCTGTTTTATAAAATTCATATTGCCAGTTTTCTTTGTAGGTTCAATATTTGGGGTTTAATCAAAAAGTCCTATGTTACTTGATAACGATATGTATACTTACATACTATGCCATATTTAAATATTCTAACTAAATTCTTCTTTGCTTCATAGTAAAAAAATTGCCTAGCTTTTGCTTTGGATCAAGTTTTTGACTGTTGCAAAATTAGAATTATTATTAAAAAAAATTAAGCATGATTGCCTAGCTTTTGCTTTGGATCAAGTTTTTGACAGTTGCAAAATTAGAATTATTATTAAAAAAATTAAGCATATAATCACATACATCGCAACAAACATCTATATAGAAAGTCAGGATCACTTGCCGCTCGAGAAGAATTGGCAGAATAACTTAGGCTAGAGATTGAGTTTGCTAACCGGTGATATGTCCACCAAAGCTTGGCCAACCTAAAGTTTTCTGACCCATCTATATTCAATGTCTTGATCCCCGATTATCTTGTTGATGTCTTAAAGGAGGATGATGGCTCGAGTAGTGGGAGATAATATTTCTTTAGCCACTGTGACGGCCAATCGAATACTAGGTAACCATTTTCCTTTCTTTTTTTTTGTACCTGAAAGCTTGTTAGCAATATACAAGGAGACTTCTAATTCTTTCCTCACATTAATGAGAAGAAAATTTTTACCTTTTCTAAAAAAAACTTCTTGTTTTACCTCAGTCAACCCATGATTCTGAGAAATTGATTGATCAAAGTTCCTCGATTATTTTTAATTTCATTTCTTTTGGACCTTTGCATCGTGCCAAGTTTTTTAGTGGGTTTTTTATCCTAATCAATCTTTCCTCCAAACGCAGATTTTGTCATTTCCTGAGAGAATCATGACTAGTTTTTTTCAATGATGACTTTTGTTTCCTTTTTATAGATTTTATCACTAGAATGGAGAAAGCCAACCTTAGAAAA
>NW_018236426.1:0-257 GCF_001263595.1 Phalaenopsis equestris | reverse complement strand
GAATTGTATTAAAAAAAGAAGGATAATTACATAAAAACACTTCAAATTGATGTATTTACACATGTCACCATCAAATCATTGTAAATTTGATAAAAAAGAAAAATATGGATTGAGATTTTATCATGACATTTGATATTTGAGTGAGAATTTAAAAAATAGATGAAAGAGGGTGCTTAATTTATAAATAGTAATGTTTTAGGTGTCTTATATGTAACTAAAAATTAAGAGGCTTGGGTATAGCGATGTTGGGCGGCAGT
>NW_018236425.1:0-304 GCF_001263595.1 Phalaenopsis equestris | reverse complement strand
ACATCTGCTTCCACATTGCTTAGCAATAATATCAACTTTCAGGAAAGAGGATACAGACATCCACTTCCACGTTGCTTAGTAATAATATCAACATTCTGGGAAGAGGATACAGACATCCGCTTCCACATTGTTTCATAATAATATCCACCTTCGGGGAAGAGGATACAGACATCTGCTTCCACATTGCGTTGCAATAATATCAACTTTCAGAGAAGAGGATACATACGTCTGCTTCCACATTGCTTCGCAAATAACATCCATCTTCGGGAAAGAGGATACAGACATCCACTTCCACATTGCTTTG
>NW_018236424.1:0-3585 GCF_001263595.1 Phalaenopsis equestris | reverse complement strand
TGGCGGCGGCATAGAGTAAAGCTAAACGGCTTGCAGAAAGGGAAAACATATTAAAGCCACGACACCCTCCGCGATAGAAAAAAAAATGAGGCAGTCATATGGAGAATATTCTCCTCATTGTTATTCATGTGTTATTGTGTATTATTCATGTGTTATTATGTCCTAGAAATTTTTTTGGTGTTATAATAAGACAATAACACATGAATAACACATGAATAACACGGGGAAAAATATTCCCCGTGTTACTGCGCCGTTTTTTTCTCTGTCAGAAATATTCTCGTGTTATTCAAGTGTTATTGTGTGTTATTCATGTGTTATTGTATCTTAAGAATATTTTTGGTATTATAATAACACAATAACACATCAATAACACGCAATAACACATGAGTAACACGGGGGGAATATTCCCCGTGTTACTGCGCCGTTTTTTTCTCCTGTCGCGCGTGGCGTGATTTTATTGGCTACGCACGGTATTTCTACGTGTGTAGTACTGATGTAATATTTTTTCGTAGAAAGGAGAACGATTTTAGTACCACTTTACATATAAAAACAAAAAAATGGGGGATTTTCATTCATTGCACTCAATTCTCATTGATTTACAAATCTCATGTTCATGTCACCTCCCAAAAGAATTCTTAGGGGTGGTGGGCAGCTCAGGACTTAAAACACTGTTTTTCGGTCATACACCTAGACGATGTGGGACTTTTTGTCCGTGAAATTATTCTCCACATAATCACGTGACGCCCTCGTCACTGATCGACTCCTCTTAGGGTCTCATTGGACCAAGGAGAGTCTACACTTCTGGCATGTAGTAAACTGCTCTGATATCACTTTTCACCTCCAAAAAAAACTCTTAAGGGTGGTGGGCAGCCCAGGACTTCAATACTGTTTTTCGGCCCTACACCTAGCTGATATCGGACTTTTTGTCCGTGACATTCAGCTCTGATCTAAAGCAATTTTTTTTATGTATGAAAAATTATATTTCTATAATTCACTAAAATATACTTAGAAAATAAAGAAACGAGTTTAGGTGTGAAATATATAAATACAGGTGCTCATAAATTTTAAAAAACAAAAATGAATAATTTACATACACACGCCACGGCTAATATATATTTATATGTTTAATAATTAGATTTTTATATTTATATTTATAATATTTTGTGCCACGAAAATATGAATGAAAATATGTAATACACATTTTAAAAGCCAAGTATATGTACTTATATTTTTTTTAATGTGATCATACAAATTTAAACCTATGTATGTAAATATAAATATTTTTTTTGTGTTGTATTGGTAAATTTTGCAAACATTTTTTATAATTTTTAGTTTATTTATGTTACATTGTAATTTGTAACTTTTTTTCTTTTTTCCTTAGTTGAGCAAATTAGGGTTGCAAACGAACCGAGTATTGAAAAGTTTGTTGTATCTAGACTCAGTGTGAGCTAAGAAGTGTGTTGTGAGATATGATATATAAATCAGTCGATTGTCTCGACTTACAAGAGGAATCTCTCACTTCGTTGCTCTCTTCTTCTCTCTCTTTTCTTCTCTTTCTACACCGAAGAAACTATATACCGAGATACACCAAAGAAGATAAACTTACAAAATAAATAAAGTCAATTTCTCTTCTGTCACAAGCCACCCAGAAGAAGCCAAGGGAGAAAAGTCTTCTTATCCTTTCTTCTTCCTCCTGCTGCAAGGAACAATTACTTGCACTTTCCTTCCTCTGTCTCAAGTAAACAGAAGAAGAACACCAAAAACGTGACATAGAAACTCAAGAAGAGTCATTTGAAGCCTTTATCACGAACATGAAGGGAACTGTCACGACAGACGCGACTCTTCACTAAATAATGAATTGTTCGCAAGAATAGTTCGCGACCGAGCGGGAGACGGGAGCGGGAGCAATTCGTGGGTTTCGCGATCGGGAGCGGGATCCTATAGCGGGAGTGGGAAATTATCAGGCTCCAAGTCTAACAATCTTTCACTTGGAGACCGATACACAATCTACAACATCTCCTTCCTCAAACTGATATTCATTGGCGGCATCGCCCTTTTCTTCAAATTTGAATCCTCCACCATGAATCCTCCACTTCCGCAACTTAAAGCCTCTGTCTTCACTTCAGAAAACCAACTGAAGTTGCGCACAACTTCAGCTTTTCAAGAGTAACACCCTCAGTCAACATATCAGCATGGGTCAACATAGCTTTGCACCTCCAAGTTATTTCATTGATTACTCTTGTCTCTGCTTACAACTCCTACTATATGAGCAATATCATGTCTCTGCTTAAAGTTTTTTTCCAACAATTCTATCATTGTACCTCTTACTGTCATCATGCTCAATCTTCACCCGGTACACCCACTTGCCATGTAATGTCTTATTCTCTAGTGGAAGTTCTGTCAGCTCCCACTTACTCAAACTTTCATCTTACAATATTTTTTCATCATTATGTGGTTCTCCATAATCTGTCTGTGGAACAATAGGAATGGGTGTCCTAGACCCACTCTCCTCTTCACTTCCATCATAAACAGAACTATGAACTGTCAACAACAGTGCATCATGTGTTTCTTCAGATACTACATCACTATCATTCTCCATATTATTGGGATTCCTGCAGTTCCTCTTTATGTGGCCGCCTTGTCACAAATTTAGTAGGTTGTATGCTGACCAAACTTTGATTTTGATCTCTCTTTATTTGAATTTCATTCTTGTCTTCTCCCTCTGAAATCAACATTCAGTGTCGAACTCGTACCTAAGACCTCGCCAGACTCTTTTCTGCACACCTCCTCAGCCAAAATTAAATCACGAATATCATCATATTTCAGTTTAGATTTACCTGCAGAACTGTTAACTGTCATCCACATGACTTCCCAATTATTTGTCAATGATGCCAACAATATCAGCACACGCATCTCATCATCAAAATTAATTTCAACAGACGACAATTGATTTGTGATAGCATTGAAATCACTCGGGTGTTGAGCAACAAAAACATCTTCCATCGTCTTCAAGTTGAATAACTTATTCATCAAATATACATTGTTATTCGTCGATGGTTTTTCACACATACCTGATGAGGCTGCAATGAGATCTGCGATCTGCAGTCGTCTTTTTCTTGATGACGTTGTGTGCAACCGACCTCGATAGAGTCAATCAAATAACCCCCAAAACTTATCGATTTAGCAAATTTCATTCAGTTTCTTCCATCATTTCAGGTTTTTTCCTCAATAACGGAAGATGAAGTTTCTTCTCATTATCTATCTGTATCATATAATAACCAAAATTTGTGTCATCAAATTTCTCGATCCCTTAAACATTCACTTCATCTACAATTATTATCTATAATACTGGTCGTTGTGAACTATATACACCAGTTGATGTGGTATATATATATATATATATATATCAAACAGGAGAACGATCGACAAAGCGAAAACTAGAACGAGAAAATTTACACCAGAAAATAGTAGCGCCACAAAAGAACACACAGATTTACGTGGTTCGGCAAATTGCCTACGTCCATGGAGTTGCTGAGGATTTTACTACTTTAGGAATTTCTCACTTCGTTGCTCTCTCTTCTTCTC
>NW_018236423.1:0-1196 GCF_001263595.1 Phalaenopsis equestris | reverse complement strand
GCAAGAGTTTTAGCAACCCTCAACAGTAAAAATCAGCATTTGCACATGTTCTAAAATAAGAGGGCAACAGTAGAGAACAATACAAGGCCCCCAAATGATTTCAGATTTGCACAAATCGGCCACCCAAGTTTCAGATCTTCATGAATAAGCCACTAAAAGTTTGGATTTTTTTTAAAAAAATGAGAATTTGCATAAGGTGTATAAAGGTGCATAAGTTGCATAAAGGAAGTATTCAAAGGCCTCACCACTAACTTTGCTACAAATTTGATAAACTAAATTTCCATGCACCATTTCAACAAACACCTAGCATGCAACCATACATCCACCAACTTGGAATTAGAAAACTTCATTTTTCTTTTTTTTCTTTTTTGTTTTTGACTCTCAATCATCCAAATAAAGACGTGAGAAATAATTTTAGTATGAAAGGGAAACACCACGTCAAATGGCTAAAGAAAAGAAAAATGGAAGAGGTTACCACTTAGTGTAGAACACACAAGAAGAGCAAAAGAAGCTCTAAAAGCAATCCGACAACACCTCCCCTTTCCTTTGAAAATTTTGTCCAACCACTAAAACTCTCCTAAATGGGATTCTTATTGCCATGAAGGAGAAGTAGAGCTCACCTAAGCCTACCCATGGTGGAACAAAGTTGAGGGAGGCGGGAAAACGGTGACAAACGTCGCAGAGAAGAGTAGAGGATAAGAGATCGGGGCGCATGTTTTATTTTATTAAGTTAGTGTGTTGACCAAAGGAAAATATGTTGAGATTTTCATACCTATTTTACACTATTTTTGATGATATTTCACTTTAAAAAAAGATATTTTAAATGTTTTATTGCAGGAATGATGAATTAGGGTCATTGGAGCAAAAAAAATGCAAAAAGGAGCGAATTTGGAGCGAAAAGGATAAAATGTGAAGATTTGAACTAGGGCGCCGACGGTGAGCCCAACGACGCCGACGGCGGGGTTTTCCCGAGAGTTCAGAATCAAATATTCTATTTCACTTAGAGGCCCCGCCGACAATGCCCTCGAGGCCGCCAACGGTGAGCTCGGCGGTTATATCCAACTATGTATTGGATGAGGACAAATTTTGGAGGGGTGCTTAGGCAACTTTTATGAAAACCCATTCAGATCTTTAAAGAGAATACTTTGGCCGAAAATAGAGGGGGAGAGGCTCAAAATTGAAGTGTGGGAAAAGTG